>NC_056747.1:419331892-419334527 GCF_019279795.1 Protopterus annectens | reverse complement strand
TTAGTTGGCTTTCTGTATCACTTTGGGTATAAGAGGGAATGGAGGAAAGGCATATAGAAGTCCCGTGGGCCAATCATGGACCAGAGCATCTCTGGGCGTTTCCCCCGGAGGGGAATTAGAGAAAAATAACTGCTGCACTTGGCAATGACTGGACTGCAAAAAGGTCGCAGCAAGGTTGTCCCCATTTTTGGAAAATCTGTTCCACTATTTCCCGTTTGAGACCACTCGTGAGGCAGTAAGATTGCCCGGATCAGCTTGTTGGCTATCACCGTTGTCCCCGAAATGTGCATTGCCACCAGAAAGCACAGGGAAGAAATCGCCATTTCCCAAACTCGCATGGCCTCTCAACAGACTGGGTAAGATCTGGTACTGTCCTGTTTCTTGACATACCACACAACCGACGTCAGACTGTACAGTAATCGCCCCTGGGAGGAAGAAGGTCCTGAAGTGCTTGCAACGCCAGAAGCACTGATCTCATCACCAGAACACTGATATGAAGATGTGCCGTTGACAGTCTTGCCAAAATAATGCCCCCCTCCCACCCGACCTGGGAGGCATCTGAGGTCAGTGTCCACCAGCGTAGGTCTTTTTTGCATGATTCCGTCAGAACAGGGTGACTCAGCGGTAGATATTGGAATGACCATTGGGAGATCAGGAGCCACTGAAGGATTCTCATGTGCAACCTGGCTAAATGTATTAACAGAATGGTTGAGGCCATCGTTCCAAGTTGAAGAATCCATTTTGCTTCGACTTTCACAAGTGGAAGACGCTGAACTTGTGAGAGGAGGTTTTGTGCTCTTTTGGCAGAAGATGAACCGTCATATCCACTGTCTACCTCTACGCCTATAAAAATCACAGACTGCAAGGGCAGTAATGCAGATTTTTCCCAGTTTATGGAGATCCCTAGTTGAGCACAAAGCTGAATGGTAGCATCCCTGTTTTGGAGGAGTAGATGCCTGGTGGGGGCGGACAGGAGCCAGTCGTCCAAATACGGAAAAACCTGGAATCCCAGATGTCTCGGGTAAGCTGTCACTACTGCCATTCATTTGAACACCCTGGGGGCTGTGGTGAGACCAAAGGGCAGAGCACGAAACTGACAATGGCTGGCTCCCAGCTGGAAGCGCAGACACCTCCTGGACACCTTGACCATTTTTATATGGTAGTAGACATCGTGGAGATCCAGACAGCACATCCAAAAGTCTTTCCCCAACAACGGGAGTAGACTGCAATGTGACCATCCGAAACTTGTCCTTTTTCACGGATTCGTTTAATCTGATGAGGTCCAACATTGGCCTCTAGTCTCCGGTTCATTTTGGGACTTAAAAGAACCTGGATAAGTTTCGGATCCTGTCTGGTCTGCTGGGATAGGCTGGATGACTCAGAGCAACTTGTTGATCTCCACAGTTGCCTGATCCCTGTGATTGGGTGGAACATCTGGGATCTTTTTGGGAACAAACAGTGGAAGGGAAAAGGGTGTGATATAGCCTCTAGTAACAACTTTGTACCCACTTGTCTTGGGTTACATTTAGCCAGGCTTCTGAATACAAAGAGAAGCGACCCCCGACTGGCCCCAGAGAAATGCAGTTGGGCCCCACATAAGGAACGCAGATAAGGCCGCCCTCGAAAGGAATCACGGCCTTGCTAGTATTGCGGACCGCCCCTGCCTCTAGGGCAACGTCTACCATTTCCTCCTCTTCTGCCTCTGGAGTAGGATTCAGTCTGTGTGTCTGGAAAGGCCGTCTGGGACTTTCTGAACCAAATTTTACCTTCTCTTTGACCTCTGGGGTATGGTCAATAGGGGACGGTAAAATGGGCTCCCACGGCAGAGAGTCTTCCCTGCCTGCTCACACCAAGTGAGTGTTTCTATCACCTTGGGACCAAACAAGGAGGAACCATCAAATGGGGCGTTGGTGAAGGTGGACTTAAAAGGCTCTGCAAAGTTACACAAGCGCATACAGGAGTGGCACCTAAGTGCAACTACTGAACCTGCTGCTCTGCTCGCTCCATCAGCCGCATGGGAGATAAGCTGCGCTGAGGAGTTAACTACCGAATTTAGGGTGGACAACTGAGCAGAGATCTTATCAGGGACTCCCTCAGGACAAGCACCCTGTATGGAATCTCAACTCCTTGAGGAGATCCCTTGGCAACCTCGTGAAATGGGTAAAATAGTTCAGAGATCGAAGTGTGTAAGCCGCTAAACTAAATACATGCTTCCCAAATCTGTCCATCCTGTGGCGGATGAACAGAGGAAGAAGTTTCCGCCAACTTCTCCTTCATGGTCGCCACCACCACTATGGCATTTACGGGAACACCCTTAGACAAGGATCATTTTCCAGGAGGGGCAGACAGGAACTTATTTTGTCTTCTAGGAACTGGCTCCATGGCATCAGGAGTATCCCATACCTTCCAACTAACCAGATCCTTTATCTCGAGAGGTGGAGACACCCAAGAGGCAGAGCGTTGAGACCTGAAAGCCTTCAGGTACACAGACTCATCAGAAGGTTTGACAGTGGGCCAGTCGCACCTCTGTTTAAGGATCTCTAGAAAGTCCACAAAGGAGACTGAGAATGACTTGGGGGACCACTGCGACTCAAGGTCAGTGTCTGATGTCAGACTCATCCTGGGAGTCTATATA
>NC_056747.1:419214392-419326892 GCF_019279795.1 Protopterus annectens | reverse complement strand
CTTGTTTCAGGCATGGAATGATTGGTATCATGGTTTCTAGACTGTCTGTGTTGAGACCATACATTCCTTAGGTACCATTGTAATTTTCTCATATGCAGTCTGGCATGTGGGATCAAGATTATGCAGGATGCCATGTAACCCAGGGCCTGCAGGACTTTCCTTGCAGTAAGCTGAGTTTGTCTTGTCAATGCCATGAAGTAAACTGGAAGTTGCTTTTGTTTTTCTTCTGTGAGAAAAGCCATCTGAGTTGGTGTCCAGTTCTGCACCCAAAAATGTTATCCTTTGGGATGGCACTAGTCTTGACTTCTGTATGTTGACTGTGTATCACAAGGTTTGCAGCAGTTGTATGACATAGGTCAAATCCTTTATTTTTGTCTTGTTGTCCGCTTGTATTAGGCAGTCCAGGTATGGATAGATTTGAATTCCCTGAAGCCTGCAATGTGCAATTACTGATGTCAGGCATTTCGTGAATACTCTGGGCGCAGTAGATAAGCCAAAGGGCAATGCTGAGAATTGATAATGCTCTGATCCTGCAAGAAATCTGAGGTGTCTTCTGCAATCTGGTCGTATGGGGACGTGCAGGTATGCCTCCTTGAGATCTAGAGTCAGCAGCCAAGACTCCTTGTCCAACATGGGAAGAAGTTGCTGTAGGGTCAGCATCTTGAATTTTGGTACTATGAGATGTGTTCAGTGCGGACATGTCGAGAATAGGCCTCCATTGAGTTTCTTTTCTTGGTACAAGGAATAGTCTGGAGTAAAATCCTTGGCCTTGTTCCATAGATGGTACCTTTTCTATTGCTCTCATCCTTAGTAAGTTGATGATTTGTTTTAGAGCCTCTGACTTCTGGCTTGATGGAAGGTTTGTCATTCCTCTCTTTTTTGGTAAAGTGTGGAAGTGAAACCTGTAGCCTTTGTCTATTGTTTGCAAAGTCCATTTGTCTCCTGTAATGTAATGCCAGTTTTTTGAAAATAAAGCTAACTTTCCGCCCAAGGGTGCTTCCAGTTGTTCCCTGGTAGGCGGAATCATAGCCAAGTCATTGTGTCTGTCCTGTGGAAGTGGTTGCAGTCGTAGCTGTGGCGGCACTCCTCTGGTTGTCAGGTTGCCACTGACGCCCCTGTAGGCACCCTTGATTGACCTCTGCCTCTTGGGCGTCTATTTCTGCCTCTCTGTGCTCTGGAGGTGTCTGGAAAGGACCAATTCTTTGAAGGCCAATTTCTGCTGAACCTCGGAGGTTGGACCTGCAGAAAATCCTTGACTGTTTGCACAGATTCTGCTTTTTCTTCCACTTTCTTTAGAACCTCCTGTGCAGGGGAGCCAAATAAACTTTGTTTCTCCATAGGGGCATCTAGGAGTTTAGACTTAACATGGTCTGGCAAGGATTGCTCTTTTAGCCAGGCATGCCTTCGAATCACTGCTCCAGTCATAGCTGATCTAAATTAAGCCTCCAGTGCATCATAGCCACATTTTAAGAAATGATTACTGACCTGCTGTGAGTTGTGTACCAAATCCTGAAGGGGCTTACGGTCTAAAGGTTCAGGAGAGGAAAGCTTTTTATTCAGCTGATCTAACAAAAATTCCTGGTACTGTATCATGTGAAATTGACAGTTTAAAGCCCTGGCAGAAAGAGTAGCAGATGTATAAACCTTTTTACCCCATCTCTCTAATGCTCTTGATTCTCTTTCAGAGGGTAGGGGTTTTTTGGCAGAGGCAGCTGCAACACCCTTGGGGCCCTGAGAAATGGTTTCTGGGTCTGCAGCATGGGCCTTATACAAGTGGAAGTGAGAATCCGGGACCCTGTAATATCTGTCAGGTTTGGCAGGGGCTGGGGGAAGAGAATCAGGGGCAGAACTGGCATCATTGTATGCAACAACTGATAGTACAGGTGGTATGGCTAAAGGCCTATGCTGTGGTAAGTGTAAAAAAGTCCTTAGCCTTTTCCTAGAATCAGAAAAATCTTGACCCTGCCATTCGAAGTGTTCCCTCATTGAGTGCAGGGTTTCCCCAAATGAAAATTCTTCTGGGGGGGAGGCAGAAGGAATGGAGTCTTCTGCATCCGAATCCTCATAAGGTGAGTATGGCCCTTCCTGATGGTCTGATAACTCTGATCCATCCAAGGAATAGTCAGAGGAGAGAGGTTCAGGGGGTTCAGTCCTAGGCCTTTTTTCAGGAGGAGGTTGTGAGGCCCTGTCTGGGTGAGGTTGGGATCCCCTGATCAGAGAAATAAGGTCCTCAGAAAGGCTGAGAATCTGAGAACTTGAGGAAGGTCTGTGAGGGAGCTTTAGTAGGTAAGGCCTTGGAAAGTTTAGCTGCTTTAGCCCTGGAGAAGGCCTTGATAGACATAGAAGCAGGGGGTCTAGCTGCCCCACGTGCAGGAGTAGAGATGTCCAACGGAATGGTGTCGGACAATTCCTGTGTGCCTGCTTCTTTGGTATGAATTTCTGTAGCCGACTCAGACGGGGCCTGTGAGGCCTCGGTTGTCGGAGGCATGCTTTCGGCCGAAGAACCGAGGACTCTGTTTCAGCCGAAACAGAGACACTCGCGGTAGGCCTAACCGTGGTTTCAGCCGAAACCGCAGGCCGTGAGTGTCGGTCCTTTTCCTTGCGTTTTTTGGCTAAATGTGTAGTCGGAGTCTCCGACGGCATTTTATATGCAAAAGCGGGGCCAAAAAACTCTTCAGCAAACTCCGACCGACGTCTAAGTGTCAGTCGGTTGAAGGAAGCACAGGCTAAACAAGCTGATACGTCGTGGTCTGGGCCTAAGCAAGGAAGGCAGTAAGAGTGGAAATCCTTATGAGATATTTGTTTCCCACAAGTTAAACAATTTACTTTGACATCGGCTGAGGCAAGAAAGAGTCCCCAACGGGATACTTAGCTTTTTTAGAAGTCTTCGGTAGCTGAAATCTCTGGATCTGACCGACCGGCACTTGCGAACAGCTTCTGCTTCAGGCACTGCGCGGCAATAAAGACTGGGGAAAATGGTGTCGGCTGATGCCTTTATACCCCAGGAGCTATGAAGTCAGGTGAAGTGCGACATCAGCCGAGGCCAGACCCAGACTTTGGAATCCGGCCGACCGAAGGGCTGCCTGAGGCAGGACAACCCATATGTTATGACTGCAGATGCATCCTTGAAGGACATCGAATGCAGTGGCTTATCCACTTAGAAATAGTCTGCTTTGATACAGCCTTCCTCTCTGATCCTGCAGCAAATGCCACCAGTAGTAGCTCAGACTTTCTTAGAGACTTGGTCCTGTTTAAGTAGAATCTTAGTAGTCTGTGTACGTCCAATGAATGCAGAATCCGCTCCCCCTTGTTCTGCAGATTTAGGTAAAATGTTGGCAGGTGAAGAGTTTGGTTCAGAGCCACACTGGATACAACCTTGGGCATAAAGGAAGGATTGGTCCTGAGGGACACCCTGTCCAGGTAAAATGTAATAAAAGGCTCCACAGCCATGAGGGCCTGTAGTTCTGAAACCCTTCTTGCTGAAGTGATTGCCAAAAGGAAAGCTGTTTTCCAAGATAAAAACTTCATATCCGCAACAGCTGCTGGTTCAAAAGGAGGTAGGGTGAGTTTTTCCAGCACAAAATTGTGATCTCATGCAGGAGTTGGTGATCTTCTGGGAGGCCTTAAATTTTTGGCCCCTCTAAGATACTGTTTTAGCAGAGGATGAGAAAAGATGGGAAGCTCCGTGTTGTAATGAGCAGAGATGGCAGAAGCATGGATTTTTACTGAAGAAAAAGATAGGCCTTTGTCAAGCATCTCAGTCAAATATTGTAAAATCTGAGGAATACTTGGTTTTGCTGTGTCCATTCCTTGTGCTTGGTTCCAATTCTTCCATTTATCAGTGTAAGATTTTCTAGTACTAGGCATTCTGGCTTCCAAAATGACTTCCATCACAGATTTACTAAAAGGTGGTGTTTGAATAATTACATGATCAGCCATGCTGCCAGGTTCAGAGTTTGGAGCAGAGTGTGCAGAGTTTAATGGTTCTGTTGAGAACATAGAGGAGGTATTTGAGGCAAGTACCAAGGAGGGGAGTTTAGATATATTCCTTAGAATTGGGTACCAGTGCTGGTGAGGCCAGTCCGGAGCAATTAGTATAAGTTTCGTTTTTCCTGTCTGACCTTTAGTAAGACCTTGGGGAGAAGAGGAGGAATGGCGTAGACCGATAGGGGTTTCCAACTGAAGGATAGGGCATTCACTTTCCATGCTCGTCTGTGACAACTCCTTGTGCAGAATTTGTCCAGTTGATAATTTTGGGAAGAGGCAAACAGATCTATGTTTGGGCTCCCCCATTTCTTTGTTACCATGCTGAAGACTTCTGGATCCAGTTTCCACTCGTGAGGGTCCATAAGATTTCTGATTAGGTCGTCTGCCAGAGTATTTTGTTTTCCTAGCAGGAATTGAGCTTGAAGATGTACTTAGTAAGTCAAGGCAGTCTCCCACAATGCCATGGCTAGTCTGCAAAGGGGGTAGGAATGTGCACCCCCCCTTGTTTATGTACCACATAACCGTGGTGTTGTCAGTCTTTATCAGTAGTTGTCCTGGATGAATTAAGTCCTTGAAGGCTGTCAGAGCATTCTAAACAGCTGGCATCTCTTTCTGGTTGATATGCAGATGCATTTCTTTTGGGTTCCATATGCCCTGAATGCATCTCCCCACCAGGTGTGCCCCCCAAGCATAGTCTAATGTGTCTGTAGTTAGGGTTTGGGTGGCAGGGGGTAGAATTAATGACCTTCCCTTGTTTTGGTGACATTTCTGCCCACAAAAGAAACTCCTGCTGTAGGCAGGGAATGAGATGAATCATTGTTTCCAGACTGTCACAATGCTGACTCCATAAACTCTTTAGATACAACTGAAGTTTCCTCATATGCAATCTTGCATATGGAATTAGTAGAATGCAGGATGCCATGAACCCCAAAGCCTGCAGAATTTGTCTTGCAGATAACTGGGTTTTTGTTGCCATCTGTTTGAAGTATATAGTCAGTTGCCTTTTTTGTCTGGTGTAAGGTAAGCTATCTGAGTTGTATTAAAGCTTGCACCCAGGAATGTAATTTTTTTGAGGGTACCAGTTGTGATTTCTTTTCATTTACTGTGTACCCTAGGCATGTTAGAAGCCTTTTTACAAATGCCAGATGTTGAAGAATGTCCTTGTTTTCTGCTTGAATGAGACAGTCATCCAGATAAGGATAAATTTGTATTGTTCTTTGTCTGCAGAAAGCAATTACTGGTGCCAGGCACTTTTTGAAGACCCTGGGCGCAGTAGATAAGGCAAAGGGCAGTGCAGACAATTGGCAATGCAAAAAACATGCCTTGAAGTGGAGGTATCTTCTGCACGATTCCCTTATTGGGATATGCAAGTATGCCTCAAGTCTAGTCACTAACCAAGCATTCTTGCCCAGCATGGGCAGTAGCTGTTGTAATGTCAGCATTTTGAATTTTGGAATGTCCAAGAACATGTTCTAAATCAATAAATCCAGTATTGGACGCCAGGCATCGTCTTTTCTGGGTACCAGGAACAGTCTTGAATAAAAACCTTGTCCTTTTTCCTGTTCCGATACTGGTTGATTATACCATGAGCCCCCCCATTATTATTCCAAAACACGCACACTGATTGGTCATTTTCCATTAGTATAGGCCTTTTTTAAAACACTGTCTCGCTGTTAAAGGAGTTTAACATAGCAAGACAGGTTTCTCAGTTTTTTTTAAAGCTGTCTCGCTATGTTAAACTCCTTTAACATAGCGAGAGAGTGTGTAAAAAGCAACGGAGATCTTGCTTTCTCCGTTGCTTTTTTTTTTTTTTTTAAACCGGTCCCGCTATGTTAAATGGGTTTAACATAGCGAGACAGCTTTAAAATAAGCAACAAAGATCTCTGTTGCTTATTTTAAAGCCGTCTCGCTGTTAAACCCATTTAACATAGCGAAATAGTTTGAAAAAAGCAACTGAGATCTTGCTTACACTGTTGCTTTTTTCAAAACTGTCTCGCTATGTTAAATGGGTTTAACATAGCGAGACAGGTTTAAAATAAGCAACGGAGACTCAGTTGCTTTTTTTTAAGCTGTCTCGCTATGTTAAACCCATTTAACATAGCGAAACAGTTAAAAGCTATGGAAATCTTGCTTTCTCCGTTGTTTTTGCCCGCAGCTCTGATGTAATGTGTAGGCATACGCATGCGCAGTACATCAGAACTGCCGCAGAATACCAGACAGCTGCGAAAGGGCAGCAAGGAGGCATTATACAATGCCATTTAAGAAAATTTTTTTTTTTTTTTTTTTTAAATAATGTCATTGTATAATAGCAATAACCCACTTCTGGGTGTGGGTAAAGCTGGATTTACCCACGGTTGGCTTTGTTTGGCCACTCGGGCTTCGCCCTTATGACCAAACCACGCCAACTGTGGGTAAATCCAGCATTACCCACACCCAGGCGTGGGTTATTGTTATAACAGCACACATATCCATGAGGGGCGCAACTTGTTTGAACCTCTGCCCATTGATTTTGTGGCAGATCTGGCCAACCGTTTGGAATTGGCAAAGTATGGAAATGAAAATTTTGAGCATGAAGTGCTAATTTCCCCCCTAAGGAGGCTGCCAAAAGATAAGTGCTTGGTGATGGTAGAGGGAAGTCATCAAGACTGCTTACTGCAGGGTTGTGCTTTGTTTCCTCCAGATTTTGAGGTAGAGGCACCCCATTGCTTAGACCTGTAAGAACCCTGTGATTGGTATCTAGAGCCGTTTGAGCGCCTGGATTTGCCTTGAAAGGCTCTATTGGACACAGGAATGGACCAATTTTTAGTAGGGCAGTGCCTACTGAATCTGAGTGGCTGCACTTGTAAGAAATCTTTTACAGTTTGCATAGATTTAGCTTCATCTTCCATTTTCTTTAAAACCTCTTCTGCCTAATTACCAGAGTATCATGCTGTAAAGGTGCATCCAACAATTTAGCTTTAACATGATCAGGCAGATTTTGCTCCTTGAGCCAGGCATGCCTTCTAATCACAGATCCAATAACTGCGGCCCTGCAAGAGGCCTCCAAGGAATCAAAACCACATTGCAAAGTATGCTTTCCATCTTGTTCTGCTGCATGCAATAATTCCTGTAATTCTTTATTTTCCACACAATCAAAAATCAACAATTTTCTGTTTCAATAGGGCCATAACATGCTGTTGATATTTAAGCATATGAAACTGACAGTTTAAGGCTCTAACTGCCAAGGTTGCAGACGTATAAACCTTCTTTCCCCATCTATCCAGCACCCTGGAACCTCTATCAGAGGGGGTAGGATTTTTGGCTGTAGAGGCCTTTACACCTTTGAGACCCTGTGAGATAGTTTCAGGATCAGCAGCAGGATTTTTAATAGAAATTTGTGGGAGTCAGGAACCCTGTAATATCCATCTGGCTTACTAGGAGCCGGAGGTAAGGAATCAGGAGCCGTGTTTGATTCCAAAAACACATCAACAATGTCTAATACCTCAGGAGGAGATGGAATGGATTCCTCTATCTAAATCCTCATAGGGTTTTACAGAAAATTCCTGATCAGAAGAGGAATCAGAAGAAATAGAAACCTGATCTGGAGAGTCACATGCACTGTCTTGCCTAGGCCTCTTAGAAGGGGGGGGGGTTGGGAACCCCTGATCAAGGTAATTAAGTCCTCAGCCATTTTGATCATCTGTTTTTTTAGGCATAGGGGCCTGAGCACGTGGCTCATGCGTTGTTTTTTTGGACTTAGAAGTTGATTTTGTTTTTGAAGCTGGTGTCTGTTATATAAAAATGTTGAGGCCTGAAAACACCCTCATAAGCCGGTGACTGCTCAGCGGTTCTGGACCCATCCGAGGGAGCTGCGAAAGCACCTCACTGAGTACTGGCGACTGGCTTAGGCGAAGTTTAGTCGGTTTTGGACCTAGACGGTCTCTTTTTCTTTGCGTTTTTTGTGTACTCCGGTAGTCTGATTGCTTTCCGACATTTCAGGGTAATTAAATCTGGATCCCAAAATATTTTGGAGCAGAAATATACCGACGCTTAATAGTGCGTTGGTTAAATCTAGCACAAAACCGACAGCAAGGCATGTTGTGATCTGGGCCTAGGCAAGGAATACAGTACAAATGAAAATCCATATGAGGTATTTGCTTCCCACAAGTAATGCAATTAATGACATTGGTAAGGGGCAAGATAAAGTTATCCCAACGGGGTACTTAGCTTTAATTGAAGACTTTGGTTCTGAAACTCGAATGCATAAAATTCCGGAGTCGGCCAACCGGCACTTGCAAACTGCTTCTGCTTCGGGCACCGCACGGCAAGAAAGACAGAATACAACTGCTTCTGCTGCATGTTTTACACCCCTGATAACCTGACGTCATGGAACAGGAAACAGCAGCCAATGCAGTACCCAAGACTTTGATATTCAGGATGACTGAGGGCAACCTGCCAGCAGATTACCCAAATGTAATGACTGCAACAGTGAAACAAAAAAATCTGGTTCGAGTGGCTCCGGAACAGACTAGGTCAGAGCCAACAAAATTTTAGGCAGAGCAGACTACTACAGCAGTTTCAGTACTACCCTCTCCACATCATCTTCCGAAAGACTCCTGGAAGATAAAGTTGGGGATCTCTACCTAGCAGGCACTGGAGATTTGATCCGCAAGACCACCAGTAGGGACACCGGCTCCAAGCAGAAGAGTAAATTATTTCCAAATGTTCAGCAGTCTGCACCGAAGCACCTGTGACCAACTCAAACCATGGTGCTTGATTTGGCTCAGAAGACTGAGTCATCGAGGACGCAGATTTTGTTAATTTGGAAGGCGGCTCCGAACCACCAGCCGGTGCCAGAGAAGGCCTTTTTGAACCTTTTGATTCTGAGTCAGATCTTGACTTTGAAGACTTAGACGAAGAAGCCGACGAACCAGATAAAGCTTCCTCGGAGGTTGGCTTCAGAAGACCCCTGTGTATCAGTTTGTTCTTTCTCTCCTGCAACACTCTAGGAGAGAAAGCATGACAGAACAAACATAATTCCTGCAAATGGATGGCTCCCAAGCAGTAGACACAGCTACGGTGGCCATCAAAGACATTTTTTGGGAGCACTTCATACATTTTTTGAACCCAGAGGGTTTGTGCTCTTTGCTATCCTTATACATTGCAAATATACAAGCAAACCAGAGGAGAAAAGAGAAAACAGAGGACTAGGTCCACTAACTAAAACAGGCCTAGCCCTGCAGAAGGTTTACACGAGGACTAGGTCCACTAAGTTAAACGGGCCTAGCCCTGTGAAAGAACTGGGTCTTCTAAGTCAAACAGACCAAGTATACACCACACACACACACACACACAAGTTCAATAAAGCAGGAAAAAGTTTGCAACTGCAATAGTGATTAAAACTTTAGTGGATCCCCGCCAAAGACCACCAGTTAACAATAACTGATTAACAGTAAATTAATCAATAGGAGCCCCTATTGATAAAGAACGGCGAAACTGCCAAAACTAACGTAGGCAATGAAGCGCAACTGTGCCTAACTACTGGTACACAGGATACTACTAAGGTCACAAGAGCACATGACAATTAAGGTAAAGCCCTATATATATATATATATATATATATATATATATATATATATATATATATATATATATACGTATATATATAGATATATATGTATATATAGATATACATATATACACACACACACCTACATATACATACATAATATATTATATATATATATATATATATACACACACACACATACACATATATATATATATATATATATATATATATACACATACACACTTTCCAGTAAATATGCAAAAAACACTAGTTAATTGTACTGTAAACCTGTACTACATGCATGAAATAATTCAAAAGGAAGAGAACTGCAAGGACTTCCATACTTAATTAACAGTATAAGATACTGTGCATGATATTGCATAACTAAGAGCAATGTTTAGACGGTCCTAAAGTAACAGTCCAGCTACCTCACTGTAGCTTGCTGAGAGCGTTGGGTAACAGCAGCCGAAAACGCCAACCTCAGCAAGTGTTCTACTGGGATTCCCCAATTAATATCCTGTTCAAAAAGGCTTACCCAATGGTCCTCTTTGTGATGCTGGTTATGCTTTGTTGTGTGGCAACGTTTTCTCTGACCTGCTTATTTGAGCGCATTTTATTGTATAGACTATTTAAAGTGGGATGCCTTTGCTGATTTAGAATACTTGTGTTTTAACTGTTATATTTTAAAGTATATTCTATTGTGAGCCAATGTGTTTGGGTAACTGTGTATCTAAAGTGCAATTTTCTCTCTCCACATTCTCTCCTCTTCTCCAGCCTTCCTACCCTGCAATACCCTGACTGTGCCTGGCTTGGATGCCTACATCTAACCTAAAACAAACTAATTTGCCTCAACCCTGCATGGGAATAGGACTAAGCTCCTCATAGAAAAGCTTAGAAAGTATGTACAACAGCTGCTACTCCTTGTATTATTATTAAAGAATCTTAAAGCCCTGCTAGGTATTCAGTACACTCCCTTGCCAGGAAACCCAGCAGCCAGACGCTAATTTAACCCTGTACCTCCAATACTAGCCCTCCTTCTAGGCCACTTTTTGCTCTACCAGACTCTCTATTACACAACCCAGCCTTGGGATCTACCTTGGGGAAACCACAAGTGCATTCAGCATTTGTCCACTAGGTGGCACACTCTCCCCACTACTCCTGACTTCCCATATCTTTTCCTTTACTCTCCAGTATCTCATACATGTTTCAACTCCTCTATCTTTCTTTTTCTATCTCCCTCTTCTAAACGTTGTTACCAACTTCTTCCCACTAAATCTCCGGTCCCTTGTACTCACCTTCTCCATTCATCTGTTTACTGATAGATTCTCGCCCTCATTCTGTCTTCCTTGGTTCTTCCCGCTCCGTTTGCCCTACTGGCTCACTCCGCTCCACTACCCTGCCCCCAGTTCCCACCCACCCCCACTACATCTACACTTATACCTCCATAACCACACCCACTATATCAACTATCCAATTACACTCCCAACTCTCTGTATATCCACTCCCTTCCCTGCCCATTCTAATCATCACTCATCCTCCTAGAAAACCCTACCTCACTAATCAGTCTCCTCTACTCAAGCCTACACCCTCTAACTCCACCCATATAACCTTACTCTATACTTCCCCCCACAATTATTCAGAGACAAACCTACTTCCAGTTGACAGAACCCTCCTAACTCTACTGGCAACAACTTAGCAACTCTTTACTATTCATCTTCATTTCTTTGCTTTTCAGATCCATCTTTAAAATGCGCCCAAAACCATTGTCCTCCTCCACTCTACTACTACTTCTCCTCAATATAGTATACATTTACTATCTCACCCAGCCCAACTACATTAACCACTCACAGGCCTTCCACATAATACATCTCAACTCACCTCCTTTAAAATCACACACCAAAATATCTCCCCATCTTTACCCTATACAAAGCCATCTACTCCTTATAAACTCATCAACACTCAAATTAACCATACCACCATAGTAACTAACAAACCCTTTACCTACATAATAAAGCCCAACCTAAACTTTAAGCACTCCAAATACCTCACCAACCTTACCCTATATCTAATAACCACTCTATTATCAGGAGATATCCATCCCAACCCAGGCCCCTCCACCTCTACCAACACTGATAATTCTATACTACTCACCTCTCTAAACTCCCAAAGCATAGTTCAAGTACCAAACCTCCATGCTTGGCTTTCACATAATAAACCTGATATCCTATCTCTGAAACTTGGTTAAAACCCCACATAAAGGACCACGAAATTACACCACCCAACTACTCAATCAGAAAAGATAGAACCAAAAAAAAAAGGAGGCAGGGTTGCTCTACTATACTCATCCTCCTTGTCAGTCACCCCTTATAACAAACCCATTCCCGGTTTCAATAATGTTGAACTACTCCTATCAGTACTTTGTCAATAAATACAAGCACATATATATAGCCACCCTTTACATTCCCCCTGGAGATAATATTACCACACTAGAGAATATCCTTTCCTGGCTCTCCTCCAACATTAACAATGAAATCATAATTTTGGGTGACACCAATATCAATTGGTCATCCATTCATTCTTCCTCAAACCCACTTAATATCAACCTTTACAACTTCTCAACTAATATTACCCGCCCCTCAAAATCTCTTAAGAGTAGCATTCTAGACTGGATTCTAGTCTCTCACCCTCATTATTTCGCCAACAGTGGTACCCTTCCAAACTCCTTTAGTGACCACCTACTTATCACATATCGAATACAAGCACCTTTACAGAGAACACAATTATATTACTACCCGCAACCATAAAAATTTCAACCCAATAGCTTTCTCCAACTCTCTACAAGTAGTTGACTGGAACATTCTAAAAACTTTACCTCTAGATAATGCCGTAGCCCACTTCAACACAACCTTCTTGAACCTTCTAGACTACCATGCTCCTATAAGGACTAAAATAATAAAACTAAAAACTAGCCCTTGGTTAACCAAAGACACACTAACAGCCATGCGACAAAGGGACAAGGCCTGGACACCATCAGCAAAATAAAACTCCACTCACCCACAATGAATTCAAAACACTTAGAAACAAAGTAAAAAGGCTTGTCATCACCGATTGGCAAAACTTTTCCATACTCCAAAACGCTAACACAAATCCTCAAAAATTCTGGAAAGGAATCTCTTCCCTTATCAATCCTGGCAAAATAACCAACCCCAGCCCAGACCCCAATGTTTCTGACATTGACTTGGCTACACAATTCAACTTTTTTCATGAATTCTATTTCCAAACTAACCTCCTCTTTCTCTGATACCACTACATCGTCAACTTCACCCTCATCCACCTCTACCTTTCCCTCCACTCCCATCACCACTCTTACTTCCTCTCCAATACCACAACCCTCAAATACCCTACCCCCCTTTCTCAACCTTTCTCACTTAAACTTATTCCCACATCTACCATAAAAAAACTCCTCCAGAAACTAAAGCCATGCTCTAATGCCCCAGACAATATTCCTTACTTCCTTAGCATAACTGCAGAAGCTATAGCCTACCCTGTTAGTATTCTAATCAACCGCTCTATCCAAGAAAGCATGGTACCCCAAATTTGGAGAAAGGCATTTATCATACCATTGCATAAAGGTGGCAATAATAACAATATTACAAACTTCCGTCCCATAGCTATTCTGTCTCCCATCTCTAAACTCCTAGAAAAATGTATCCATTTGCAGCTCCTACCTTACCTCTTAGACAATCACCTGCTGACTCCAACTCAGCACGGCGTTAGACCCAGCCATAGTACTATGACAGCCCTCCTCTACTTCCTAAAAACTATAAAGCCCAGGACTCTGGACACATTGTTTCTACCCTTCTACTAGACCTCTCAAAGCCCTTTGATACCATCTCTCACAAACTACTCCTAAAGAAACTCTCCCAGCTTAACTTATCTCCTTCCTCATTAAACTGGTTCTCTAGTTACTTATCTAATACAGCTCAAGCAGTTAAATGGAAAAAAGCCACCTCCTCATTCCTTAATACCCCAACTGGGGTCCCCCAAGGTTCCATATTGGGTCCTCTTCTATTCAACATCTTCATAAATGACTTCCGTAATTCCATCCCATTCTCTATTACTACTCAATATGCAGATAATTCAACTATCAGCTCGGCCACATCCATCCCTGCACTCCAAAAGCTTACACAAGACGCATTCTCAATCACTGAACAATGGATGAGAAAAAACCACCTAGCACTAAATGCTTCTAAAACCAAACTAATGGTACTTACACCCTCTAAACACATCTCTATCAATCCAAACTCTTTTTTAATCACTAGTAACAACAACACAACCTTGGAATTGGTGCCAGAGGCCAAGTTACTTGGGGTTCAACTTGAGTCAGCTTAAATTCAACTCCTACATACTACTTAACATAAAAAAAAACATCAAAAACTAGGCATGCTCTATCGACAAAATCGTTTCCTTACACCCTCTACTAAAATCACTCTCTTCCACATTACTGATTCCCTCTCTTCTTTATGGAGCCCCACTCCTGACTAACCTACAATCTTCCCTCAAAACACAACTTTCCTCATGCTACAATAAAATAGCCAAATTCGCTACTAGTCATAAAGCATCTACTCACCATTGTTCTTCTCTCCACAAACTAGAATGGCTAGAACTACACAACCAACTTATCTATTCTCAACTTACTCTTGCTCATAAGCTCATTTTCAAACCCTTCCTTTGTCCATCTCTCTCCTCTGCCTTTAAAATGCACATGCCCAATAGAGTACTCAGAACTAACAACCAAAACCTAATTGAATTATACAAACCAATTCAACCCCCATGTAAAAATCTCCTATCCTATAGTCTAGCTCGTCTCTGGAATTCCCTACCTCCAGCTATTCGTACCACCTTCAACCATTTTACATTCAAAAAATCCCTTTACTCATCTACTAACCCAGTGGGAATGCGCTTGCACCCACCCTTCATAAATCAAGACTGGCTTTACCTCTCTTTTCCTACATACCAACAAGAACTCGTGTCTGCCTACCTCCTTCCTAATCCTTACCTACAATTTCCTTGTTTCTGCCACTCCTATAGTATTACTCTGTATCCTTTAGCTAACTTCCTTACTCAAAATGGCTCTCAGTATCTCCACTGAAATGTTTTCATCTCCTAATCAGTTTCATCAGTAATTCCACCTAAATGTTACACTCTTGCTATATAATCTTGTAAATACTGTAATATGAGTTGCTTCTATAGTTATGTACCATCTGAAATGTTGATCACCAGTATAATGCTTAACTATGTAATTTTGTAAATATTGTAATACGTATCCAAAAACTATGTAACCTTGTTTCTGGAGCTTTTCTCCCCAGGACTCCATTGAAAATGGGTTCATCTTGGCCCAATGGACTATCCTGGTAAACCAACTGCAAATAAATAAATAATTAAAAAATGCAAAAGACGTAGCCAGAGCCAAGAGAAGCACATCCAAACTAGTCGACATGGCAAACTAGATCTGGGGATTACACCGGTGCACCATGGGATACCTGCTTAGCCATGAGCCAACCAGAAGTCTCAGAGCTTGAAAATTGGCAGAGTCGGAGTAGAGGATCAGCTCCGAACCCATATGTAAAAATGAAGGGGAGATTGGACTACCTAACATCCAACGACTCTACAAAAATTACAGTTGTGTACACTTACCATAAATGTAGATGTTCAAGTATATATCACTGTTGCAGTCATCACATTTGGTTTATCCCTGCCAGGGGTAGCCCTCAGTCAGCCCGAATACCAGAGGCTTAGTATTTCTGCGTAGGTTGCTGTCGCTTCAGGATTGACGACAGGTCGTCAGTAATATAAAGTACGGCAGCCGACACCATTACATCAGTTTTTCTGGCCTGTCAGGAGCCCTCAAGTGGGAGCCAGGATATGGTGGAAGAATCACACCAGTAGAAAGTAAATATAAAAAAGTTCCTTGTAATATAAGAGAGAGAAGGGGGATGGAGGGAGGGAAATCAGGACTGCAACAGTGAATACACTCGAACATCTACATTTATGGTACGTGTACACAACTGTACTATGTTCGTGTTTCACTGCTGCAGTCATCACATTTGGGTTGATTCCCAAACGTGAGGAAAAGAGTGGAGGCAGTCAAGATGACTGGGAGCTGGCTAGGATGCCCTGCAAGACTGCAGTGGCAAAGTCTGCCCTGGATTTGGAGACGATAGGCAGGTGGCAATGCTTGGTGAAGGTATGAACAGATGTCCATGTTGCAGCTATCAGAACGTCCCTGGTGGGGACTCCTCTGAGGAAAGCTAGAGGAGGTTGCTCTGGTAGAGTTCTGACCCCCTTAAGGGGAGGTTTCCTGTGCTGCTTGTAGCAGAAATGGATGCAGTGTGCTATCCATTTGGAAATGGTTTGTTTGGATATGGCTTTGCCCTCTGCTCCTGCAGCAAAGCTGACTAACTGATAAATCTTTCTGAATGACTTGGTCCTTTCTAGATAGAATCTGAGCTGTCTACGCACATCTAGAGTGCAGTATTCTTTCCCCCTTGTTTTGTGGGTTAGGGAAAAAGGTGGGCAAACGAATGGATTGGTTGAGAGCCAAACCGGACACCACTTTTGGCATGAAGGATGGGTCAGTCCTGAGGGAGACCCTGTCAGCATGGAAAATGATGAAGGGCTCTACAGCCATTAGTGCTAGTAGCTCAGATACTCTTCTTGCTGAAGTGATGGCTAGAAGCAAGGCCGTCTTCCAAGAGAAAAATTAACTGTGCTGAAACTGCTGGTTCAAAGGGGGCCAGGGTGAGTTTCTCCAACACAAAGTTTAGGTCCAAAGCTGGGGTAGGTGCTCTTCTGGGTGGCCTCAAGTTGCTAGCCCCTCTTAGGAACTGTTTGAGGGGGTGTGAGAAAAAAAGGCTGCTCAGTGCTGAAATGAGCACAGATAGAGGCATGAATTTTAATAGAGGAAAAGGATAGACCACTGCATAGTAGGTCGGCTAGGTAATCCAGGATGAGAGGTAGGGAGGGCTGTGCCGTATCGGCTCCCTTAGTCAGGTGCAGAACCTTTTCCATTTGTCAACATAAGACTTTCTAGTGCTAGGGCATCTGGCCTCACATATAACATCTAGAACCTGCTTACTGAGATTGGCAGCTTGCACAGTGGTCAGGGAGTAAGTCAGGCTGCCAAACTAAGGTCTGCAATTGGGGATGCATGAATTCTCCTTCCCTCTTGGTCAGGACTGTTGGGATCTGAGGGAGATGCCATGGTGGCAGTGGCGACAGGCTGAGAAGCAATGGGTACCAGTGCTGGCGTGGCCAGGCTGGGGCAAACAGGATTGCCCTGGGTTTTTCCTCCATGTTGAGCAGTACCCTGGTAATGAGAGGCAATGGGGGAAATGCATATACCGAAAGTTTGACCCACTGGAAAGACAGAGCACCCACTTCCCAGGCCCTGCAGTGAGTCTCCCTGGTGTAGAACTTGCTGAGCTGATAGTTGGAGTGGGAAGCAAAGAAATCCACCTTCTAAGTGCCCCATTTCTGAGTTATAAGGCTGAAGGATTTGGTTTAGCTGCCACTCATGTGGGTCCAGAAGATTTCTGCTCAAGCTGTCTGCCAGAGAGTTTAGACAGCCTGGCAGGAACTGTGCTAACAGTCATGGCGAGCCTGCACAGAGGGTAGGAGTGAATCCCTCCCTGACTGTTGAGATACCACATCACTGTGGTGGTGTCTGTTTTGATCAGTAGAGCCCTTGGGGAGAGAAGGGGTCGGAATGCTGCCAATGAGTGCTGGACAGCCAACATATCTTTTTGGTTGATGTGCAGATGTATTTGATGTGGGCTCCATTGGCCCTGTATGCACCTGCCGTTCAAGTGTGCACCCCAGGCATAGTCTGATGCGTCTGTGGGTAGGGTCTGGGAGGCGTGGGATGGTGAGAAGGGTAGTCCCATGTTGTAGTAGCATGCTGCAGCCCACCAAAGGAAATCTTTCCTTACACATGGTATCATTGGTATAAGTTTCCAGGTCTTGTGAGTGTTGACAAAAGCTTTTTAGGTACCATTAAATTTCCCTCATATGCAGTCTGGCATATGGAATGAGTGGAATGTAAGATGCAATGAACCCCAGAGATTGCAGATTTTTCCTTGTGGATAACTGGGGTCTGGGTGGCTAGTTTTGAGAACTACGCTGTCAGTTAAGTTTGCTTTTCTGGTGTAAGGAATGCCATCTGGGATGCTGTGTCCAGGCTTGCTTCGAGGAATATTGTTTTTTGGGTGGGTACTAGTTTGGATTTCTTTTCATTGATCATGTACCCTAGGGAGGTCAGTAGGTCCTTTACAAGGCCAGGTGCTTGAGCAGCTTTTCCTGTCTGACTGAATTAGGCAGTTTAAGTACGAGTAAATTTGAATATTTCTTTTCAGGCAAAATGCAATGGCGAGAGACCGGAATTTTGCGAACACTCTGGGGAGCAGTAGATAAGCCAATGGGAAGCACAGAGATCTGCATGTGCAGAGATCCTGCCCTGAAACATAGATATTTCCTGCATGATTCCGTGACTGGAATGTGTAGGTAGGCCTCTTTTTAGGTCTAGGGTGGCTAGCCAGGCATACTTGGAGAGCATAGGAAATAACTGCTGAAGGGTGACCACTTTGAATTTTGGTATCACCAGGAAGGTGTTTAGAATGGATAAAAGAGGATGGGGCGCAAGGTGCCCTCTTTTCTGGGTACCAGGAAGAGCCTGGAGTAGAAACCTTGGCCTATCTGTTCTGCAGGAACATGCTCTATTGCCCTCATGGAGAGCAGGGAAAGGACTTGCTTTTTGGCCTCTGCCCACTAGTTTGGAGGAAGATCAGGGAACCCTTCTAGGGTTAAGTGTGTGGAAAGAAGATCTGTATCCCTGGGACACTATGTTGAGGACCCAGCTGCCGTTAGTAATGGTGGCCCAGGTGCTTGCGTGGAAGGCAAGTGGGCAGAGGGAGGGGGTAGAAGTGGGGAGTCATTGTGAGTTCTTAACATGAGGTGGTGGCTTTGCAATCCCTGGTTTAGAAGTGGAGTTACGCAATTGTTTTGATCTGTGTTCCATGTGGCTGTCTGGGGGGGAAGGGTCTGCTTCCCCACGGTCTGGGCTGAACTGACCCGGAAGGAGCAGGAAAGGACCAGTGTTTGGAGGGGCAATGCCTACTGGACCTGGGTGGCTGGACCTGCAGGAAATCCTAAACTGTCTGCACAGATTTAGCTTTTTCTTCCATCTTTAAAGAACACCTCTGCCTTGGAGTCAAATAAGTTGTCTTCGTGCAAGGGCGCATACAATAGTTTAAATTTGACATGGTCTAGCAAGGGTTGTTCCTTAAGACAAGCATGCCTTCTAAGGACAGAACCAGTGATTGCTGCTGTGCAAGATGCTTCTAGGGCAATAAGCCCACAGTGTAAGATGTGTTTGGTTACTTGACTTGCAGAATGCATCAAGTCTTGCAACTCTATTTTCTGCACAAGCAGGAAAAGTTTATTTTTTTTTTTGTTTGAGGAGTTCCATGGTATGCTGCTGGAATTTCAGCATATGGAACTGACAAGTGCTTCAATAGCAAGAGTAGCAGAGGAGTATACTTTTTACCCCATCTGTCTAATGCTAGAGAATCTCAATCTGAGGGGCTGGGATTCTTAGCAGAAGTTGCTTTAATTCCTCTAAGCCCTTGGGAGTCTCAGGGTGAGCAGTTGAATTTTTGAAAAGAAATGAGTCAGGGAGTATATACCAGTCAGGTTTCCTGGGAGCTTCAGAGGGGGTGTCAGGAGTTAAACAAGATTCCATGAAAACACCTTCCACAACATCCAGGACAGGAGGAATGGCCAAGGGTCTGTGCTGTGGAAGATCTAAATATTCCCAGAGGCTCTTTTTAGGCCGAGTAAAGTCCTGACATTCCCATTGGAAATGCTCCCTTAAAGTATGAAGGATTTCCCCAAAGGAAAAATCTTCGTGTGGAAAGGTTGAAGGAATGGATTCCTCTGCGTCAGAATCCTCATAAGCAGAGGGGTTGCATGTCTTCATATTCTGAGACATCGGAGTTATCGGACTCCTGTTCCGATACGAATACTGGGGACAAATCTTTTTCTTTTGGAAGGGGTAGCTTGGCTTCCCCTTTATCAACATTATAAGGTCTTTTGCCATTTCAAGCATATGAGTCTAAGGCAAGGAAGCAGGTGCCTGAGATGTCATAGTTTGTTTCTTGGGTGTGGTTCGTACCCTGGGCCTCAAACTCGGTTATTTTCGAAACAGAAGACGTGAAAGTAGTCCGTTTGTGTCAAGAATAGGTAGTGCCAAGTACTTCCTCGGAAGCCAGTGTCTGCTCAGCGGCTCCGGACCCATCCAAGGTAGACACAATCAGAGGATCCTTAGTCTGAGTTTTGCGGCTGGATTCCGAAAGGGTCTCGGTAAGCAGCCTGCAAATACACAGAAGTGGGCATCAGGGGCTGCGAAAGCACCTGAGGACCGGAAAACTGACAACTAGCTTAACAGAAGTGCTGTCAGTAGGTTCGGACCTCTGCCATCCGTCTTCATCCTTATGTTTTTGCAGAAGATCTGATGTTAGATGGCTTACCAAAGCCATATCGGAAATAAGAGGGCTGAGCAAAAATATCTAGCTACAATAAGGGCCCAATGACATACAGTTCTGTTATTGAACAAAACGCAAAAGGTATGGTGTCGGAAGGTTCTAGGACACCAGTTTCTGTAGGGAATTCAGTAACAGATTCAGCCGGGGTCTCCGGGACAGAGGTAGTCGGCTGAGCGGTTTCGGTGGTAAGAAGCACCAAGGACTCTTTCAGCCGAGAGAGACACTCGCGGTAGGCCTGGCCGTGGTTTCAGCCGAAACCGCGGCCCGCGTGTCTGTCCTTGTCCTTCCATTTCTTAATCAAATGTGAAGTCAGAGTCTCCGACGGCATATTGTACGAAAAACTAGCCCCAAAAAATTCCTCTGCAAACTCCGCCCGACGTCTAAGGGTGCGTCGGTTGAAGGAAGCACAGGCTGAACAGGCCGAGACGTGGTCTGGGACTAGGCAGGGGAGGCAGTAAGAGTGGAAATCCTTATGAGGTATTTGTTTCACACAAGTTAAACAATTATTAACTTTATCTGACATCGGCTGAGGCAAGAAAGAGTCCGCAACGGGGTACTTAGCTTTTTGAAGTCTTCGGTAGCTGAATTACAGGGGCTGGCCGACCGGCACTTGAACTGCTTCTGCTTCGGGCACCACGCGGCAAGAAAGACTGAGGAAGATGGCGTCGGCTGACTCTTATACCCCAGGTGCTCTGACGTCGGGGAAAGGGCGACATCAGCTGACGCCGGACACAGACTTTGGAATCCGGCCGACCGAAGGGCTGCCTGAGGCAGGACAACCCATATGTGATGACTGCAGATGCATCCTTGAAGGACATCTGTTAACTTTCTCTGACATCGGTTAGAGCAATAAAAAGGGATCCCCAACAAAGTACTTAGTTTTAGAAGAATTCAACTTCAATTCAGAAAATGAAACTCTGGTAGCAGCCGACCGGCATTCGTGCGAACTGCTTCGGGCTCCTCAGCATGAAAGACTGATGTAATGGCGTTGGCTGCCTTACTTTATACTACTGATGACCTGACGTCAGTCCTGAAGCGACAGCAACCGACGCAGCAATACTAAGCCTCTGGTATTAGGGCAGACTGAGGGCTACCCTGGCAAGGATAGCACAAATGTGATGACTGCAACAGTGAAACACCAAGAACATCTGCACTAGAGACAGTACAGTTGTGTACACTTACCATAAATGTAGATGTTTGAGTGTATTCACTATTGCAGTCATTACATTTGGGTTATCTGCTTGCCCTCAGTCGGCCTGATTAAAGTCTTGGGTCCTACATCGGTTGCTGACTCTTCTTCCGTGACGTCAGGGGTATAAGGCATGCAGCCGACGTCATTACATCAGTTGTTCTTACCCCAAATGTCAGGTGCCCCCCTAATGGGAATCAATTAAATCTATAAATATACAAGGTTATACCTCAAACAAAAAAGCAAATACACCAAAAAGCTCTTAAGCATTCAAAAGTAGAGAAGAGGTACACCCAAACGAAGTCAGGGGGCTGGCGGGAAGGTAATTAGGACTGCAACAGTGAATACACTCTAACATTGACATTTATGTTAAGTGTACACAACTGTACTGTGTTCTTCGTGTTTCACTGTTGCAGTCATTACATTTGGGTAGATTCCCAAAGATAAGGATGGGAGGGAGGAGTTTAGATAGCATTAGGACCAGCTATAAAGCCCTGCAAGACTGCAGTGGCAAAGCCAGTTCTGGATTTAGAGAAAATTGGCAAATGGCAATGCTTGGTGAAAGTATGTACAGAACCTCCAGGTAGCAGTTTCTATGATGTCCTTGGTAGGTACCCCTCTGAGGAAGGCTGTACAGGTAGATGCAGCCCTGGTTGAGTGTGATCTGATCCCCTGTGAGATAGGTTTTCCATGGTGCTTATAGCAGAAATGAATGCAATGGCCTATCCATCTGGAGATGGTTCGCTTTGAAATAGCCTTCCCCTCTGTCCCTGCAGCAAATGCCACCAACAGTTGTTCACATTTCCTTTGAGGTTTAGACCTGTCCAAGTAGAATCTAAGTTGTCTGTGCACATCTAAGGAGTTCAGTACCCGTTCCCCTTTGTTCTGTAGATTAGGAAAGAAGGTAGGCAAATGAATGGACTGATTAAAGGCCACACTGGCTACCACCTTTGGCATGAAAAAGGGATTGGTCCTGAGGGACATCCTGTCCACATGAAAGATGATGAAAGGCTTAACTGCCATAAGGGCCTGTAATTCAGATATCCTTCTTGCTGAAGTGATGTTTTCCAAGAAAGGAATTTTAAATCTGCAGTAGCAGCTGGCTCAAAAGCAGGAAGGGTCCAATACAAAGTTAATACAAAAATAAATAACTCCCAAACACTAAATGTGGTCTGTCACAAAAACAGTCAATATTGGCAGAAAAAAAGACCGAAAATCCACCCAAGGATGGCCAATCAACGAAATCCACAAGTGTTCCAATTAAAATGTAGTCCTTTAATGCGAGTAAAACTTCGACTTGAAAATAAAATTAAAAATAAAAAAGCTCAAAACTGTCCCATGAAGATATCCAATCGGATATCTTCAAGGGACAGTTTTGAGCTTTTTTATTTTTCATTTTATTTTCAAGTCGAAGTTTTACTCGCATTAAAGGACTACATTTTAATTGGAACACATATGGATTTTGTTGATTGGCCATCCTTGGGTGGATTTTCTGTCTTTTCTGCCAACAATACAAAGTTAAGGTCCCAGGCTGGAGTTGAAGCTCTCGTGGGAAGTCAAATTTTTGGCCCCTCTGAGGAACTGCTTGAGCAGTGGAAGAGAGAAGGGAGGTTCTGTGTTATGAGCTGAAATGGCTGATGTATGAATTTTTACTGAGGAAAAAGACAGGACCTTGTGAAGCATCTTAGTTAAGTATTGTACAATCTGAGGTAAATTGGGCATTGCTGTGCTCATCCCTTCAGATTGGTTCAAGGCACAGAATCTTTTCCATTTTTCAGCATAATATTTTCGAGTACTAGGCCTCCTTGCCTCTAAAATGACATCACTGGTTTACTGAGGGATGGTAAAAAACAGCTTAGGTAATTAACAAGGCTGCTAGGTTCAGTGTTTGAAGCTGAGGGTGCAGAATCTGGTTCTCCTACTGAGACGGTAGGGTAGTAGTCTGAGGCAGGTGCCATGGGGTCAACAATGACACTGCGCAGGAGGGGGTACCAGTGTTGGCGTGGCCAGGCTGGTGCAATCAAAATCATCCTTGGTTTGAGTTGTTTGCTCATTAGCAGCACTTTGGAGAGGAGAGGAGGAAAGGCATAAACGGATAGGTTTTTCCAGCTGAAGGACAAAGCATCCACTTTCCAAGCTTGTCTGTGGGGAGTGCTTGCACAACACTTTTCCAATTGATAGTTCTGGAGGGAGGCAAATAGGTCTATATCTGGGCTCCCCCCATTTGCTTGTCAACATGTTGAAAATCCTTTGTTCCAGTTTCCACTCATGTGGGTCCATGAGGGTTCTGTTTAGTCCATCTGCCAGTGTATTTAGTTTTCCTGGCAGGAACTGAGCTTGTATATGTACTTGGCAACTCAAGGCTGTGTTCCACAATGCCATGCTAGTCTGCAGAGGGGGTAAGAACGTCTACCCCCCTGCTTCTGCTTGTTTATGTACCACGTAACAGTGGTATTGTCCGTCTTTACCATTAATTGTCCTGGAAGAATGTTGTCCTTGAAGGCTGTCTGAGCATTCTGTACAGCTAACATTTCTTTATGACTGATGTGAAGGTGCATTTGAATAGAGTTCCATTTGCCCTGAATGCACTTCCCTGCCAGGTGCCCCCCCCATGCATAGTCTGATGAGTCTTAGGGCTTGGGCAGAAGGGAGTCGTGTGAATGTTAGTCCCCTGTTTTGGTGGAAGGCCTCTGCCCACCAAAAAAATCTAGGCGTAGACAAGGAATGACAGGAATCATTGCTTCTAGATCCTGAGAATGTTGACACCATAAGCTTTTTAGATACCATTGTAATTTCCTCATATGCAGTCTTGCATATGGAATTAGAAGAATGCACGAGGCCATGAACCCAAGGCTTGTAGTATTTGCCTTGCAGATAGCAGGGCTTTTGTGACCACTTGTTTGAAAGAAGGTTGTCAAGTGAATTTGTTTCTCTAGCTGGAGGAAAGCTATCTGGGAAGTTTTATTCAGGCTTGGTCCCAGGAATATAATTTGTTGACAGGGTACCAGGTGTGATTTCTTTTCATTTATGACGTACCCCAGACAAGTTAGCACCCTCTATACAAAAGCCAGATGATTCATAAGTATGTCCTGGTTTTCTACCTGAATTAGACAATTGTCCAGGTATTGGTATATTTGAATATTTCTTTGCCTGCAAAATGCAATGACTGCAGCTAGGCACTTTGTGAATGCTCTGGGCACAGTAGATAAGCCAAAGGGCAGTGCAGAGAACTGACAGTGCATGTAGAGTGCTTTGAATCGTAGGTACCTACTGCAAGATTCCCTGATTGGGATGTGCAGGTATGCTTCCTTAAAATTTAGTGTTGCCAACCAGGCATCACTGCTTAGCATAGGAAGCAACTGAAGAGTCTGCATCTTGATTTTTGGAATCACCAAAAAAGGGTTTAGAGTAGGCAGGTCCAGGATAGGACATCATGAATGGTCTTTTCTGCGTACCAGGAAAAATCTCGAGTAGAAGCCTTGTCCCTTTTTCTCTTGTGGTACAAACTGAATAGTCCCTTATGCTTAAGAGAGAGAGAGTACTTGCTTTCGGGCCTCTGACCACTGCTTTGGAGGTAGATCCAGCCAACCACTAGAGATGGTGACGTGCGGAAGTGAAATCTGTATCCTTGGGACACTATATATAAAACCCATTTGCCTGGGGTAATGAGTCCCCAGTTCTTTGCAAGAAGTGCAATCTTTCCCCCCAAAGGGGCAGTCAGTTGAGCAAGTGCTTGGAAGTTTTAAAAAGAAGTCATTGAGAGAGTTTAGCATAGGGGGGGAAATTTTATTACTCCCTGATTTGGAAGTGGAGGCCCCCACTGCTTAGTCCTGTGCGTCCCCTGGGACTGAAGCCTGGGTACTTTGCTGGATCTGGGTTTGGACTGAAGGTTTGGAAGAAGCAGGAAAGGACCAATTCTTAGAAGGCCAATGCCTACTAAAATCTTGGCGGATGTACTTATAAAAAGTCTAACAGTTTGCATAGATTTAGCTTTTTCCTCCATCTTTTAAAACTTTTGCTGCCAAACAGGTGACCCTGATTTAAAAGAGCATCCAGTAATTTCGCTTTAACATGATCTGGCAAGGATTGCTCCTTAAGCCAAGCATGCGTTCTAAGTACAGACCCAGTTACCGCAGCTCTGCAAGATGCCTCTAGTGAATCAAAACCACATTGCAATGTATGTTTACCAACTTGTTCAGCAGAATGCATAAAATCTTGTAAATCCTTATTTTCAGCACAATCAGGAATCACTTTGTTTAAGAAATCCAATAATATGCAGCAGATACATTAACATATGAAACTGACAATTCAAGGCCCTAATGGCCAAAGTTGCAGAAGAGTATACCTTCTTACCCCATCTATCCAGTGCTCTGAAGTCTCTATCAGAGGGGG
The DNA here is from genome assembly GCF_019279795.1 of Protopterus annectens. Lineage (NCBI taxonomy): Eukaryota > Metazoa > Chordata > Ceratodontiformes > Protopteridae > Protopterus > Protopterus annectens. The sequence goes on along the minus strand of NC_056747.1, from coordinate 419,301,172 downwards.
TAGGATTTTTGGTAGTAGTAGCTTTAATGCCCTTGGGTCCCCGTGAAATGGTTCAGGATCCGCAGTAGGATTTTTCAAAAGGAGCTTGTGAGAGTCAGGAGCCCTGCAACATCTATCAGGTTTACTGGAAGCAGGAGGTAGAGAGTCAAGGGCCATGCTAGATTCCGAAAAGGCATCAACAATGTCCAGTACAGGAGGTATAGCTAAAGGCCTGTCCTGGGGCAGATGTAAGAAATCCCTAAGCCTCTTTTTATAATCAGAGAAATCCTGACTTTCTCAACGAAAAAGCTCCCTGAGAGTATGCAAGGTTTCACCAAAAGGGAAATCCTCTTGGGGGGGGGGGGGGAAGCAGAGGGAAGAGAGTCCTCAGCATCAGAATCCGCATAGGTAGATGAGGGTAAATCCTGGTCATCAGAAGAAACAAGTTATGTACTCACCATAACGTTTGATGTATGTAGTCCATCTCGCCTCACATTCTTACCCGTGGGTTCGGAGCTGAATATCAGCTCAGACTCGGCCAAACATTTCGAGCTCGAAGTCTTTCTATTGGCTGGGCTAAGATGGTATCCCATGCTGCATTGCTCTATATCCCCAGATCTAGTTTGCTGCAAACACCAACACTCATACTTCCATGCATAACACCCAAGGAAAGGAAGAACAAACCAAGAGTGAAGGGAGCTCTGAAAACCAGTCCTAACCTCCAGATCCTCCAGGAAGGCGGAAGGGGGGGGGGGGGCTAAGTAAGAATGTGAGGAGAGAGCGACTACATACATCGAACGTTATGGTGAGTACATAACTTCTTGATGTTATGTAGTCCAATCTCGCCTACATTCTTACCTGTGGACAGCGACCCCAGCACCTAAATCCTGGGAGGCTCAGTGGAAAATACTCCTGAGCACTGTGGAACCAAAGGAAGACCTGTCTAGTTACCACGTCCAATCTGGCCTGACAGGCTGTAGATGTAGATACAGACCGAGCAGAGTGAGCCTTGACCGAGAACGGTAGATCTTTATCCCCTGAAGAATAAATGAAAGAAATGCAAATGGATATCAACCTGGACAGAGTGATTTTGGAGACAGGAGACCCAATTCTGTTTTCCAAAAAAGAAACAAACTGATCAGATTTTTTGAGATCTTTGGTTCTGTGCAGATAAAAATGTAATTGTCTGCACATCCAATTGATGAAATTTAAATTCTGCCTTGCTTGAGAAAGTACAGTTTTGTACCTACCATAAATGTAGATGTTAGAGTGCTAATACAGCTGCAGTCATAACAGATGGGTTTTCCTGCCGTCAGGCGGGTCCTTGGTCGGACGAATTCCAAAGTCTAGGTCCGGCGTCGGATGTCGTCACTTCTTCCCGGACGTCACTGCGACAGTGCAAAAGAACCAGCCGACGCCATTTTCTTCAGTTTTTCTTGCCCCAGATGTCAGGTGCCCCCAGAAGGAAGGCAAAACATAAATTTATGTAATAATGCAATGCAATAAAATCAAAAAACAGTAGTTGCAAGCAAATACACCATAAAAGAATACCCCAATCAAGTTGTATGAGGAGGTGTTAGCCATTAGGCCTGTCCCAAGAGGGGGAGGAGGGAGGGAAACCTGGACTGCAGCTGTATTAGCACTCGAACATCTACATTTATGGTAGGTACAAAACTGTACTATGTTCATCATGCATACAGCTGCAGTCATAACAGATGGGTAGAATCCCAAAGCTAATAAAGGGGTGGTAGGCACTAAGTGGAACTAGGGGGAGCCAGGATGCCCTGCAAGACTGCAGTGGCAAAGCCCGCTCTAGATTTGGAGTATAATAGTAGGCAATAGTGCTTGGAGAAAGTATGTACAGAACTCCAAGTGGCTGCTTCCAAAATATCTTTGGTAGGAACCCCCCTGAGGAAAGCTGCAGAGGTAGCTGTGGCCCTTGTGGAATGAGATCTTATGCCTGTAGGTACAGTTTTACCATGAAAAGAGTAACAAAAGCGAATGCAGTGGGCTATCCATTTTGAGATTGTCTGTTTGGAAATAGGCTTCCCTAGAGCACCTGTAGCATAGGACACAGAGTTGCTCTGATTTTCTGAAAGGCTTTGTTCTGTCCAAATAACAGAGCCGTCTGTGAATGTCCAAGTAATGTAGTAGTCTCTCCCCTTTGTTTTGTGGATTAAGATAAAAGGTAGGTTAAGTGGATAGCCTGATTCAAGGCTACCCTGGATACTACCTTTGGCATAAAAGAAGGGTTGGTTCGTAAGGAAACTCTGTCCTGATGGAAAATGATGAAAGGCTGCACAGCCATGAGGGCTTGTAGTTCCAAAACCCTGCCTGCTGAGGTGATGGCCAGAAGGAAGGCTGTTTTCCATGACAAATATTGCAGTTCTGTTGAAGCAGCTGGCTCAAAAGGAGGCAGGGTCAGTTTTTCTAGAATGAAATTGAGGTCCCAAGCAGGTACTGGTTGCTTCCTTGGGGGTTTTATATTCTTAGCCCCTCTGAGGAACTGCCTTAAGAGAGGGTGAGAGAATAAAGGAGGATCAGTGTTGTATTCTGCAGAAATGGCTAAGGCATGGATTTTGAAGGAGGAGAATGAAAGTCCACTGTTTAGCATCTCAGCTAAGTACTGTAATACTTCAGGTAAATTCAGTATTTCAGGATTCTGACCCTTTTTCTGATTCCAGGCACAAAAGCGTTTCCATTTTGCGGAGTAGGCTTTTCTAGTAGAAGGCCTTCAGGCCTCCAAAATGACATCCTGCACCTCCTTGGAGAGTAGGGTCTGTTGTGAATTTAAGGAATCCTCCATGCGGCTAGATTGAGTGTTTTCAGCTGACTGAAGAGTTTTGAAGTTGTGCTGAGTCAGAAGAGGCATTATCGGAAGGATCCATGGTGGGGAATGCGTCAGGCTCCTCAGGAGTGGGTACCAGTGCTGTCTTGGCCAGTCCGGAGCAATGAGAATCATCTTTAGTCTATCTGCTCTGGCTTTTAATAGAACTTTGGGCAGCAGAGGAAGAGGTGGAAAGGCAAACTGTCATTGTTGTCCAACTGAGAGTGCGTCCACTTTCCAGGCCTGTGGATGAAAGGTCCTTGAGGAGAATTTTGTCAATTGGTAATTTCTGTGGGTGGCAAAGAGATCTATGTCTGGCCTTCCCCATGCTTGAATTATCTTTGTAAAAACTTGAGGCTGCAACTTCCATTCGTGTGGATCTGTCATATTTCTGCTTAGGTTGTCCGCCAGCGTGTTTTCCTTGCCTGGCAGGAACTGCGCTTGAAGTTGGATTTGTAATTCCAGAGCCATGTTCCAAAGAGACATGGCTAGCCTGCATAGGGGGTATGAATGAGTTCCTCCGTGTTTGTTTATGTACCACATCACTGTGGTGTTGTCTGTCCTTATCAATAGCTGGCCTGGATGCAGTAGGTCTTGGAAAGCCATAATAGCATTTATTACTGCTAGGATTTCCTTTTGATTGATGTGTAGGTGCCTTTCTTTTTGGGACCATTTGCCCTGAATGCATCGATCTGTCATGTGCACCCCCCAGGCGTAGTCCGAGGTGTCTGTTGTGATGACGATTTGCTTGAGGCTTGCAGAATGGGAGACCTGTTTCTTTGGCATGCTTGAGCCCACCACAGAAATTCCTTTTGAAGACATGGAATCAGTGGTATAATTGTTTCCAAACTGTGGCTGTGTTGAGACCATAAGTTTTTTAGGTACCATTGAAGTTTCCTCATATGCAGCTTTGCACATGGGATTAGTAGGATGCAAGATGCCATGAGTCCCAGAGCCTGCACGATTTTCCTTGCAGTCAGCCTGGTGAAGGTTGCCAGTTTTCTGAAGTAATGAGTTAGTTGCCCTTGTTTCTCTGGTGTGAGGTAGGCCATCTGGGTGTTTATATTCAAGCTGGCACCCAGGAAAATTATTGTTTGAGAGGGTATTAGTCTTGATTTCTGTTTGTTGACTGTGTATCCCAGAGAATTCAACAACATTATTACAAATGCCAGGTGTTTCTGAAGTATGTGTTGGCTGTCCGCTTGGATCAGGCATTTGTCCAAATATGGGTATATCTGTATCCCTTGAAGTCTGCAGAAGGCAATTACTAAGGCCAGGCATTTTGTGAACACTCTGGGTGCAGTAGATAAGCCAAAGGGCAATGCAGAGAATTGATAATGGGTTGAACCTGCAAGAAATCTGAGGTATCTTCTGCAATCTTGTCTGATTGGGACATGCAGGTATGCCTACTTGAGGTCCAATGTTACCAGCCAAGACTCCTTGCCCAGCATGGGAAGAAGCTGCTGTAATGTGAGCATCTTGAATTTTGGTACGAATAAATGTGTTTAGGATGGATAGGTCCAAAATAGGTCTCCAATCTTTGCCCTTCCTTGGTACCAGGAATAGTCTGGAATAAAAACCTTGACCCTGTTCTTGTGCAGGTACCTCTTGAATAGCTTTCATGTCCATGAGATCTGAAACTTGTTTTTGTGCCTCTGCCCTTTGTGTGGCAGGTTTGGCATGCCTCTCATTCTTGGAAGGATGTGAAAGTGGAATCTGTAGCCTCTGTCTATAATGTCCAGGATCCATTTGTCTTTTGCAACAATATGCCATTTTTTCGAAAATAACGCCAGTTTTCCGCCTAAAGGTGCTGCCAATTGAGCCTTGCTTGGCATGCAAAGGGGAAAGTCATTGGTTCTGCTTTCTGAATGGCTGTGGACTATCCTCACCACCTCTTGGTGTATGTGCTTGCCATAGTCTGCCTCTAAATGATCCTTGAGATTGCCCTCTACCCCTCGGGCGCCTGTATCTACCTCTTTGAGGTCTGTCCATGGCTGGAAAGGACCAATGTTTTGAAGGCCAGTTTCTACTGAAATGTGGCGGTTGTACCTGTAGGAAATCTTTCACTGTTTGCATTGATTTTGCCTTTTCCTCCATTTTCTTTAATACCTCCTCAGCTTTAACACCAAACAATACATCTTTTTGAAGAGGTGCATCTAGTAGTTTAGCTTTGACATGATCTGGTAAGGTTTGCTCTTTGAGCCAAGCATGTCTACGTATGACTGATCCTGTAACAGCAGCTCTACATGAGGCCTCTAAAGCATCAAAACCACATTGCAAGGTATGTTTACCCACTTGCTCTGCACTATGTAACAAATCCTGCAACTCCTTCAAGTCTGGTTGTTCAGGTTGTGACATTTTACCTTTCAACTGAGATAACAAAAACTGTTGATACTTTAACATATGGAACTGACAGTTTAATGCCCTCATGGTTAAGGTGGCGGAGGTGTATACCTTTTTCCCCCCACCTTTCTAAAGCTCTGGAATCTCTCTGAAGGTAATGGATTTTTGGCAGTGGAGGCCTTAATTCCCTTGGGACCCTGCAAAATGGTTTCTGGGTCAGCCGCATAGCTTTTGTATAGGAATTGGTGTGAATCAGGAACCCGGAAATACCTGTCAGGCTTGACTGTAGCTGGAGGTAAAGAGTCTGGGTTGAGGCTGGCCTCTGAATACACATCATCTAGTATGTCTAAGACAGGAGGGATAGCCAGAGGACTGTGCTGAGGGAGCAAGAGGAAATCCCTGAGCCTTTTCTTGGAGTCTGAGTAATCTTGGCCTTCCCAGTGGAAGTGTTGCCTCAAGGTATGCAAGGTTTCCCCAGAAGAGTAGTCCTCAGGAGGGGAGACAGAGGGAATGCACTCCTCTGCATCAGAATCTTCAAAAGGGGAGTATGAATGTTCCTGGTCTTCAGAATGTTCTGAAGTAATAGAGGCCTGGTCCTAGGAAGGGTATTCTTCCTCCACTCTGGGCCTTTTGTCCGAGGGGGGTTAAGAACCCCTGATAAGAGTAATCAAATCCTCAGCCATTTTGAGCATCTGCTTTTTAGGCATGGGGCCCTGTGGAGCTTGTCTTTTAGAATGCATGGCTGCTTTAGATTTAGTGAAAGCCTAAATGGAAAAAGAAGGCGGCCTGAAGACACCTTGAGAGGTGGCAGGCCTGTCTAAACTCTGAGTTTCCCTGCCAAGAGTGGCTTCGGTATCTGTAGTCGGGGTGTGGGCTGAAGAGCCTGCGACCTCGGGCACAGAAGACACCGCTAATGAAGTGTCATCGGTAGTCAGGGGCTGCGTAGGCGCCTCACTGAGAACCGGAGCACCAGTAGTCTGCTTTAGCGTGGTGTCGACAGAAGTCGCAGACCGCGTATGTCGGTCCTTATCTTTGCGTCTTACTCAAAACTGGAGTCGGATTATCCGACGACATAATGTAATTAAACTTTTTGCCAAAATAGTGTTGGGCGAACTTCGCCTGACGCTTAATAGTGCGTCTGTTGAATGTAGCACAAAAACGACAGGCACAGACGTCGTGGTCTGGGCCTAAGCAAGGAATGCAGAGGGAATAGAAATCCTTATGCGGTATTTGCTTCCCACATGAAATGCAATTATTAACTTTGTCTGACATCGGTCTGAGGCAAGAAAAGTTTCCCCAACGAGGTACTTAGCTTTCAAGAAGACTTCGGCTGAAAAATATTCGTAATCTCAGGAGCTGGCCGACCGGCACTTGCGAACTGCTTCTGCTTCGGGCACTGCGCGGCAAGAAAGACGGAAGAAAATGGCGTCGGCTGGTTCTTTTATACCAGTGTCGCACTGACGTTAGGGAAGAAGCGACGACATCAGACGCCGGACCTAGATTTTGGAATTCGGCCGACCGAGGACCCGCCTGACGGCAGGAAAACCCATCTGTTATGACTGCAGCTGTATGCACGATGAACATCTGGGGAAAAACCACTGGCAACTCAATAGATTAAGATTAGTGATAGACGCCACTTTGGGAAGAAAGGAAGGGTTCGGTCTGAGAGAAACCATGTCCTTATGAAAAATCAAGTATGGGGGTTTTATAGAAAGAGCTTAAATTTCTGAAACGCGTCTGGTTAATGTGATGGCTACTAAAAGGACAGTCTTCCAGGTCAAGAATTTTAAATCACAAGTAGCTGCAGGTTCAAAGGCTGGTGAAGTAAGAGCCTGTAGAACAAAGTTTAAATCCCAAGGCATGATAGGTTCCTAAACAGGAGGACGGAGTAACAGTGCGCCCTTCAGGAAAGCCTTACAGAATCTGAGAGCCATCTGACTAGGCTCATTAGCAACATGAAAGTTAGAAATCGCTGCCAACTGGACTTTTATGGTGGTGGATGCTGAGCCCTGATGAAAAATCATAGACAAGAACTCCAAAACAGAAGCAATTGGAGCTGTGTAAGGGTCAATCCCTTGGGTATGAGCCCAGATTGAAAGTCTCTTCCATTTGCTGGAATAAATCTTCCTAGTAGAGGGCTGAGAGAAAGATAAAATATGAACTACCTCCGGTGAAAAATGATTAAGCCCAACTAATGACGGAAGTGCAGTAGCCAGGCTGTCAACCGGAGGGTCCACAGAAAGGGATGGAGCTACCCTGACATGTCAGTAAATCTGGTTGTGGGTCCAGAATCCAAGGCGCGTCCGGGTACCAAACCTGACTAGGCCAGTGTGGGGCAATCAGAATCATTCTGCTTCCCAATGATTGCACTTTCTGAATCACTTTTGACTGCAAGGGAACCGGAGGAAAAGCATATAGCAGACCGGAGGGCCAATCGTGGACTAGAACGTCCCTGGGAGATTCCCACTGAGGGGGGGGGGGGGTCAACGTGAAGTAGCTGCTGTATTTGGCATTGAGAGGGCTGGCAAATAGGTCGCAGCAAGGCTGACCTCATCTGCGGAAGATCTGTTCCACAACTAGACGGTTCAGGGACCACTCGTAAGGCATCAGAATAGCTCTGCTTAGCCTGTCTGCGATCACGTTGGACTTCCACGGAATGTGCGCTGCCACCAGAAAACGTTGGGAAGACACTGCCCACTGCCACACTCGCATGGCCTCTCTGCACAGGGGATATGACTTTGTTCCTCCCTGCTTGTTCAGATACTACACCACTGACACTCTCCGAGTGGATTGCAATAGTCCCGAGAGGGAGAAAGCTCTGAAGTGCCTGCAACGCAAGTAGCACAGCTCTCATCTCCAGGACGTTGATATGCAAATGTATCTCGTCCTCTTGCCACGTGCCTTGGACTGTCCTGCCTAGATAATGCCCCCTCACCCCATCTGGGAGGCATCCGTGGTCACCGTGGAAATCAGGGGCAGCGGAGCGAAGGGTTTCCCAGTGTCCAGATTGTTGGTGCAAAGCCACAAACTGAGATCCTGTTTGCACCTGTCCGTGAGTAAAATAGGGTGAGAAAGTGGAAGCCTTTGGAGAGACCACTGAGCAAAGAGGAGCCATTGAAGGAGCCTCATATGTAATCTTGCTAGACGGACTAACAATTGTTACAGCCATAGTCCCCAGGAGTTGGAGAAAGTACAGTTTTGTAACTACCATAAATGTAGATGTTCGAGTGCTCATACAGCTGCAGTCATAACAGATGGGTTATCCTGCTGTCAGGCGGGTCCTTGGTTGGCTGAATTCCAAAGTCTAGGTCCGGCGTCGGTCGTCATCGCTTCTTCCCTGATGTCAGCTCGGAAGGGGTATAAAAAGAGGCAGCCGATGCCATTTTCTTCAGTTTTTCTTGCCCAAGATGTCAGGCGCCCCCAGAAGGAAGGCAAACAATGTTATGCAAAGATGCAATGTTGATAAATCAAAAACAGTAGTTGCAAGCAAATACATCATAAAAGAATACCCCAAAAAGGTTAAATGAAAAGTGTTTGTCATAAGGCCTGTCCTAAGAGGGGATGGAGGGAGGGAAACCTGGACGGCAGCTGTATGAGCACTCGAACATCTACATTTATGGTAGGTACAAAACTGTACTATGTTCATCGTGCATACAGCTGCAGTCATAACAGATGGGTAGAATCCCAAAGCTAAATAAGGGTGGTAGGCACTAAGTGGAACCAGGAGGAGCTAGGTTGCCCTGCAGGACTGCTGTGGCAAAGCCCGATATAGATTTTGAGTATAGTGGGAGGTGATAATGCTTGGAGAAAGTGTGCACTGAACTCCAGGTGGCTGCTTCCAAAATGTCCTTGGTAGGGACCCCCCTGAGGAAGGCTGCAGAGGTAGCTGTGGCTCTGGTGGTGTGGGATCTTATGCATGCAGGCACAGTTTTTCCATGAAATGAGTAACAAAAGCGTATGCAGTGGGCTATCCATTTTGAAATTGTCTGTTTGGAAATAGCCTTTCCCTGAGCACCTACAGCATAGGACACAGAGTTGCTCAGATTTCCTGAATGGCCTTGTTCTGTCCAAGTAGTAACAAAGTTGTCTGTGAATGTCCAAGGAATGTAGTAGTCTTTCACCTTTGTTTTGTGGATTAGGATAAAAGGTAGGTAAGTGAATAGTCCGATTCAAAGCTACACTGGCTACTACCTTTGGCATAAAGGTAGGATTGGTTCGTAAGGAGACTTTGTCCTGATGGAAAATGATGAAAGGTTGCACAGCCATGAGGGCCTGTAGCTCCGAAATCCTGCGTGCCGAGGTGATAGCCAGAAGAAAGGCCGTTTTCCATGACAAGTACTGTAATTCTGTTGAAGAAGCTGGCTCGAAGGGAGGAAGGGTCAGCTTTTCCAATACGTAGTTGAGGTCCCAAGCAGGGACTGGTGGTTTCCTTGGGGGTTTTATATTCTTTGCCCCTCTGAGGAACTGCCTTAAGAGAGGGTGAGAGAATAAAGGAGGATCTGCGTTGTATTGTGCAGAAATGGCTGAAGCGTGGATCTTGATGGAGAAGGAAAGTCCAGTCTTTAACATCTCAGCTAGGTACTGTAAAATTTGAGGTATATTTATTACCCAAGGATTCTGCCCCTTTTCTTGATTCCAGGCACAAAATAGTTTCCATCTGGCGGAGTAGGTCTTTCTAGTAGAAGGTCTTCTGGCCTCCAAGATGACATTCTGTACCTCCTTGGAGAGGAGACACTGTTGGGAAATCAAGGAATTCTCCATGCAGCTAGATTTAGAGTGTTGAGATGGCTGTGAAGGGTTTTGTAGTTGTGCTGGGACAACAGAAGAGGGACTAGAGGTAGGATCCATGGTGGGGAATGTGTCAGGCTCTTCAGGAGCGGATACCAGTGTTGTCTTGGCCAGTCTGGAGCGATGAGAATAATTTTCGGCCTCTCTGCTCTGGCTTTTAATAGAACTTTGGGCAGCAGAGGAAGAGGTGGGAAGGCATAGACAGTCAATGTTGCCCAATTGAAGTTAAGTGCGTCCACTTTCCAGGCCTGTGGATGATAGGTCCTTGAACAAAATTTTTTCCACTGGCAATTTCTGTGGGTAGCAAAGAGATCTATGTCTGGCTGTCGCCATGCCCGAGTTATCTTTGTGAAACCTTGAGGATGCAACTTCCATTTGTGTGGATCTGTTATATTTCTGCTTAGGTTGTCTGCCAGTATGTTTTCCTTCCCTGGCAGGAATTGTGCCTGCAGTTGAATTTGCAATTCCAGTGCTGTGTTCCATAGGGTCATGGCTTGCCTGCACAGGGGGTATGAATGAGTTCCCCCCTGTTTATTTATGAACCACATCACTGTGGTGTTGTCGGTCCTTATCAATAGCTGGCCTGGATGCAGTAGGTCTTTGAAGGTCATAATAGGCTTTTGCACGGCTAGCATTTCCTTTTGATGTGAAGGTGCTTCTCTTTTCGGGTCCATTTTCCCTGAATGCACTGATCTGTCATGTGTGCTCCCCAAGTGTAGTCTGAGGCGTCTGTTGTGATGATTTGAGCTGCTTGAGGTACACAGAAAGGAAGACCTGTGTTTCTTTGAAATGCTCGAGTGCACCAAAAAAATTCCTTTTGAAGGCAAGGAATGAGTGGGATAATTGCTTCCAAGCTGTGGCTGTGTTGAGACCATAAGTTTTTCAGGTACCACTGAAGTTTCCTCATATGCAGCTTTGCACATGGGATTAGTAGGATGCAAGATGCCATGAATCCCAGAGCCTGCAGGATTTTCCTTGCAGTTAGCCTGGTGTAAGTTGCCATTTTTCTGAAGTATTGAGACAGTTGCCCTTGCTTGTCTGGCGTGAGGTAGGCCATCTGGGTGGTTGTATCCAAGCTGGCACCCAGGAAAATTATTTGTTGAGAGGGTATTAGTTTTGATTTCTTTTTGTTGACTGTGTATCCCAGGAAGTTCAACAGTTTTATTACAAACACCAGGTGCTGCAGTAGTATGTCCTTGCTGTCCGCTTGGATCAGGCAGTCGTCCAGATATGGGTAGATTTGTATCCCTTGTAGTCTGCAGAAGGCGATTACTGATGCCAGGCATTTCGTAAACACTCTGGTTGCAGTAGATAAGCCAAAGGGCAATGCAGACAATTGGTAATGGGTTAAACCTGCAAGAAATCCGAGTTATCTTCTGCACTCTTGTCTGATAGGGACATGCAGGTATGCCTCCTTGAGGTCCAAGGTTACCAGCAAAGACTCCTTGCCCAGCATGGGAAGAAGCTGCTGTAATGTGAGCATCTTGAATTTTGGCACCTGTAGATATGTGTTTAGGATGGATAGGTCTAAGATAGGTCTCCAATCTTTGTCTTTCCTTGGTACCAGGAATAGTCTGGAATAAAACCCTTGACCTTGTTCTTTTGCAGGTACCTCGAATTGCTTTAATGTCCAGCTTTCATGTCCATGAGAGCTGAAACTTGTTTTTGTGCCTCTGCCCTTTGATTTTGTGGCAGGTTTGGCATGCCTCATTTTTGGAAGGGTATGAAAGTGGAACCTGTAGCCTGTCTATAATGTCCAGAATCCATTTGTCTTTTGTAACAATATGCCAATTTTTTGAGAATAATGTCAGTTTTCCGCCCAAAGGTGCTGCCATTAAAGCTTTGCTTGGCAGGTGTAGGGGGAAGTCATTGTGTCTGTTTTCTAAAAGACTGATCTATCTTCTCCACCACTTGGGGTTGGTGCTTGCCACTGTCTGGCTCTGAAAGATCCTTGAGGTTGCCCTCTACCCCTTGGGCGCCTGTATCTGCCCCTTTGAGGTCTGTCTGTGGCTGGAAAGGACCAATTTTTTGAAGGCCAGTTTCTACTGAAACGTGGAGGCTGTACCTGCAGGAAATCTTTCACTGTTTGCATAGATTTCGCTTTTTCCTCCATTTTCTTTAGCACCTCCTCAGCTTTAACACCAAACAATACATCTTTTTGAAGAGGTGCATCTAATAATTTAGCTTTGACATGATCTGGTAAGGTTTGCTCTTTGAGCCAAGTGTGCCTACGTATAACAGACCCCGTAACAGCAGCTCTACATGAGGCCTCTAAAGCATCAAAACCATATTGCAAGGTATGTTTACCCACTTGCTCTGCACCATGCAACAAATCCTGTAACTCTTAAATCTGGTTGTTCTGGTTGCGTCATCTTGCTTTTCAGCTGAGATATCAAAAACTGTTGATACTTTAACATATGGAACTGACAATTTAATGCCCTCATGGTTAAAGTGGCCGAGGTGTACACCTTTTTCCACCCACCTTTCTAAAGCACTGGAATCTCTCTCTGAAGGTAATGTTTTTTTTGCAGTAGAGGCCTTAATTCCCTTGGGACCCTGTGAAATTGTTTCTGGGTCAGCAGTATGGCTTTTATATAGGAACTGGTGAGAATCAGGAACCCGGTAATACCAGTTTGGTTTAACAGGAGCTGGAGGCAAAGAATCTGGATTAAGGCTGGCTTCTGTGTACACATCATCCAATATATCTAAAACAGGAGGGATAACCAGAGGCCTATGCTGGGGGAGCAGAAGAAATTCCCTGAGCCTTTTCTTGGAATCTGAGTAATCTTGGACTTCCCAGTGAAAGTGTTCCCTCAGTGTAAGCAGGGTTTCCCCAAAAGAGAAGTCCTCAGGGGGAGATCAAGGGAATAGACTCCTCTGCATCAGAGTCTTTGAATGGAGAATAGGCATAATTCTGGTCCTCTGATAGTTCTGAGGTAATAGAAGCTGGATCTGATGAAGGGTAGTCTTCCTCTAATCTGGGCCTTTTGTCAGGGGGGGGTTGAGAACCCCTGATAAGAGTAATCAAATCCTCAGCCATTTTAAGCATCTGTTTTTTAGGCATGGTGCCTTGAGAGGGGGTCTAAGGAACCTGTTTTTTGGTTTTCATGGCTGCTTTAGATTTAGTGAAGGCTTTAATAGAGAAGGAGGAAGGCCTGAAGACCCCTTGAGAAATGGCAGGCCTGTCTAAATTCTGGGTTTCCCCGCCAGGAGTGGCGTCGGGATCTGTAGTAGGAAAGGGGGCCAAGGAGCCTGCGACCTCGGGTACTGAAGACACCGGAAATGCATAGTCATCGGTACTCAGAGGCTGCATAGGCGCCTCGCTGAGTTCCGGAGAACCGGTAGTCGGCCTTAGCGTGGTTTCAGTAGGTGGTGCGGACCTCGTATGTCGGTCCTTATCTTTGGGGTTTTTGCTCAAAACTGGAGTCGGAGTATCCGAAGACATAATATAATTAAATTTTTTGCCAAAAAAGTGAAGGGCAAACTCCGCCCGACGCTTTAGTGCGCTTATTGAATCTAGCACAAAAACGGCAGGCCGAGACGTCGTGGTCTGGGCCTAAGCAAGGTATACAGTAAGAGTGGGAATCCTTATGCGGTATTTGCTTCCCACATGAAATGCAATTATTAACTTTGTCTGACATCGGTCAGAGGCAAGAAAAGTTTCCCCAACGGGGTACTTGGCTTTCAAGAAGACTTCGGCTGAAATACTTTCGTAAATCTCAGGAGCTGGCCGACCGGCACTTGCGAACTGCTTCTGCTTCGGGCACCACGCGGCAAGAAAGACTGAAGAAAATGGCGTCGGCTGCCTCTTATACCCCTGCCGCACTGACGTCAGGGAAGAAGCGATGACAACCGATGCCAGACCTAGACTTTGGAATTCGGCCGACCGAGGACCCGCCTGACGGCAGGATAACCCATCTGTTATGACTGCAGCTGTATGCACGATGAACATCCCATATTGCCTTTGTTCTTCTCAGAGGGAGCAGGGCATGAACTTGTTGCTGTAAGGCTCTGATTCTTTCCTGTGGTAGAAACGCCCGCATTTGAACGGTGTCTAGTTCCGCACCTATAAAAATGACACGCTGTGAGGGCAAGGCAGATTTTTCCCAGTTTACTGTTATGCCCAACTGTTGACAGAGTGATAGTGGCGTCCCTGGTCTGAATTAGTAGATGCCTGGTGGTGGCAGTGAGGAGCCAGTCGTCCAGATAAGGAAACACTGAATCCTTGACGTCTCAGGTGAGCCGTCACCACTGCCATACATTTGAACACCCTGGGGGCTGTGGTGAGACCAAAGGGCAGGGCTCGAAACTGAAAATGACTGGCTCCCAGCCGGAAGCGTAGGTGATTCCTGGATGCCCTGTCCATTTTGATATGGTAGTAAGCATCCTTGAGGTCAATGGAGTACATCCATACTTCTTTTCCCAATAATGGGAGAATTGACTGCAATGTGCCATACGGAATTTGGACTTTTGTACATGGTTGTTCAATCGGCAGAGATCCAATATGGGTCTCGGGTCCCCTGTTCTTTTCAGCACCAAAAAGCATCTTAAGTCCCTAATCCGATCTGGTCTGAGGTGAAATGCTGGATGGCTCCTTTTTCTAGCAGCTTTGAAACCTCTGAAGTCGCGCAATCCCTTTGATTGGGTGGATCGTCTGGGATTTTCCTGACTGGATGGGGATCTGACGAAAAGGGGAGGAAATAACCTCTGGAAATTATTGGTAAAACCCACTGGTCCTGGGTGATGTTTTGCCAGGCCTCCAGGTATAACTATATTCGACCCCCGACTGGCTCCGGAAACGCACAGTTGGGCCTCCCCATCAGGAGCGACGGTAGGGAGAACTACGAAAGGAATCGCGGTCTCCCGAGTTGCGGGGACCTCCTCTGCCTCTAGGGTGGCGTCTTCCTGAATAAACTCCCGCTCCTCTGCCTCTGGAGGGGGGGCTCACCTTGTGCACTTGGAAAAAAAACTCTGATTTTTTGAACCACATCTTTCCACCCCTCTGGGCCTTGGGATGAGGCCTAGAGGGGAAGGGAAAAATGGACCCCTACAGCAGACAGTTTTTTTCCCTCCTGCTCGCACCTGGTAAGTGTCTTTCACCGTGGTTCCGAACAAAGAGGAACCATCAAAGGGGGTGTCGGTGAATGAAGACTTGAAGGCCTCCGCGAAATGACAAAAGCACATCCAGGCCTGCCTCCTAAGGGTGACTCCTGAGCTTGCTGCCCTACTCGCTCCCTCGGCTGCATAAAAAATCAGCCTCATGACGGAGTTAATGTTGGAATTGAGGGTAGACATCTGGGTGTTAACCATCTGGACCACAGACTCAGAAACATTACCCGTGAGAGCATCTTCAAGCTCCTTGAGGAGATCTCTCTGGAGCCGTGTAAAGTGAGATCAGTTCAGCAACAGAAAGGTAAAGGTCGCTGAAGAGAGGGTACGCTTCTCGTACCGGTCCATGGTCCTAAACTCCTTGTTAGGAGGATGGACGGAGGAAGAAGTCTCGGCTAATTCCTTTTGGGTGGCCGCTGCCACCACCATGGCATCCACAGGGACTCCCTTGGACAAAAATTCCTTACCCAGGAGAGCAGACAAATTTATTGGGTCTCCTGGGGACAGGTTCCACAGAATCAGGGTTCTCCCACACAGTCAGACAAATCAAATCCAGGAGCTCAAAGGGTAGGCACATCCAAGAGCTCGAAGGGTGGGTACACCCAGGAGGCGGAGGGCTGAGCACCGAAGGCCTTCGGGAAGACAGACTCCTCGGAGGGGGCTGTGAACGGCCAGTCACCTCTGTTTAAATATCTCTAGGATGTCCGAGAAAAACATCCTCAGAGGATGACTTGGGGGACCCCTCAGATTCCTCGAGGTCAGTATCTGAGGTGAGACTCATCCTGGGAGTTTGTGCTTCCTCTTGCACGTTTTCTTTCCAGGGGGCTCCTCAGGCAAACGCTCTGAGGGGCCCTCAGAAACATGCGGACCACTCGTGGGGGTACCCTGAGGCCTTGGGGCTCCGCTGTCTAAAGGTAGGTGATCAGAGACCCACACCGGAGTGGTAGGGGACAGAATGACCGACCCGCATGATGTCGCTGACGATCTGCCCCCCCCCCCAATCCGAAGAACGACCAGCCTCCGAGGCCAAGACAGGAGTCTGGGTTCCCCGAGCCAAAGTACAGAGAGGGAGACTAGGAACCGAAACATGTCCCGAGACCTCTCCCTCGGGCCCGACTGAAGAATCCAGAGTCCTGAATCCCGTGGATGGCACCGACGGGGTCGGAGCTGACGTTGGCACAGATAAGCCAGGAGGGGCCATCAGAACCGACCTGGAAACATCACACGGAGCCGAGCACTCCGGCTCCGAAGGCTGGGAATCACTCTGAGGAAGAATCGAAGTAGGTTGCAGGATGGGCTCCGGAGCAGACTGGGACGGAGCAGAGAACAATTTAGCCAAAACTGGTGACTGAAGGAGTCTCTGCACCACCCTATCGACATCCACATCCGACAGTGTCCTGGAGGATTTGGTGGACAGGGAGGGAGATCGAGATCTCCTCTCAGGTGATACTTGCCTTATACTAGGCGATCGGCTCTGAATAGGTTCCAATATAATTGGAGCCGATGCCAGTTCCATCACAGACACTTCCCTGCGGCCCTGAGGACAGTGGAACAGAGGATGTCAAAGCTAATTTAATTACTTTCTCCGGTGGCTCCGAGGAGACTGAAATAGCCGGAGACCTCTTTCGATTTAGTGGATCTAAGCTTAGAGCTGGAAGTAGATTCCAGACCCTCTTCGAACGAGGGTTTCAAAAGTTGCTTCAGAATTAACTTATTCTTTCTTTCCTGAAGTACCCTAGGACTAAATGCATGGCAGAAGCTGCAAGACTCCTGCAGATGGATTGCTCCCAGACAAACATACCGAATGTCCATCGGTAATGGACATTTTATAGCCACACTGAGCATTTCTTAAAGCCAGAGGGCTTGTGCTCCTTCGAATCTTTAGACATCTTAAGAAGATACCACAATCACCAAGACAAAAGATCACAGGTACTGAACCGACTGGAGAAAAAACAGTCACAAATTACACCACACTGAGCGCGGGAAAAACTACCACTACCCAACAATCCTCAGATATACACACACAAAGGGGACCAAGACTAAAACCTCTAATTTAAACGGTTTTAGCCCAGAAGTTGGGAAGCAAGGGGACAGACTAGGTCCTCTAACTGAAACGGGCCTAGCCCGTTGGAACAGTTAGTGGGATACCACAAAAACAATCACACACACTGAAAAATTCACAAAACACCAAACTAGCAATAGCTATTAAAATAGCTTTTGTTTGTAATATTCTCTCAAAAAGACGAAAAAAGGTACTTAGCCACAGCCAAGAGCGAGACCACGTCCGAGCTACACAAGCGGCAAACGTGATCTAGGGATACAGAGCAATGCAGCATGGGATACCATCTTAGCCAGGCCAATAAAAAGACTTCAAGCTAGAAAAGTTTGGCCAAGTCGGAGCCGATATTCGGCTCCGAACCCACGGGTAAGAATGTAGGCGAGAATGGACTACACATCAGAAATTTCAGAATCCTGGTCAGAAGTATCATAAGCAAACTCAGTCCTAGGTCTCAGAGAGGGAAGGTTGGCTTCCTGTGATTAAAGTAATAATAAGGTCTTCAGTCATTCATATCATTTGTTCTTTAGGCATAGAGGCCTGACCATGCAGTCAGGGTGTCAGTTTTCTAGGCATGGTTCAAGTTTTAGGCCTTTAAGATGGTGCCGGTTTAATATGCAAGTCAGTAGGCCTGAATACACCCTCAGAAGCCAGTGCCTTCACAGCGGCTCCGGACCCATCCAAGGTAGAGACATCCTCAGGTTCCACAGTTAAAGCATCTCGTGGCCTACCGGACACCGAATGGGTCTCAGTAGAGGCCTGCGAATTTGAAGTAGCGGGTATAAGGAGCTGTGAAAGTGTCTCAGAGTACCAGCAAACTGTGCGGCCTGTCTCTGTCTCTCTCTGCATTTTTTCAGAATGTCGGTAACTGGATGGCTTACCGAAGACATATCAGGATAATTGAACCAAGCACCAAAAAAATTAAGCGTAAATATACAGACAATGGATGGTTCGTGGTTTAAATAAGGCACAAAAACCAACAGAGGTACGTCGTGGTCAAGACCTAGGCAAAGAATACAGTACGAATGAAAATCTGAGGTATTTGCTTTCCACAAGAAATGCAATTATTTACTTTTACTGACATCAGTTTAGAGCAAGAAAAAGTTTCCCCAACGGGGTAGTTAGCTGTTAGTTGAAGACTTCGGTTCTGAAACTCGAAAACAAAAATTTCAGGAGTCGGCCGACCGGCACTTGCGAACTGCTTCTGCTACCGCATGGCAAGAAAGACTGATATAATGATGTTGGCTGCATGTTTTATACCCCTGACGACCTGACGTCACGGAAGGAGAGAGCGCAACCAACGTGGGACCCAAGACTTTGTTAATCAGGCCGACTGAGGGCTACTGCAAGCAGATAACCCAAATGGAATGACTGCAACAGTTAAACACGAAGAACAACTGAATCCATACCAACAAAAACTCGCTGGAAAGAGGTCATTAACTCAACGGATTCCCAAGCCTATGGAATACGTTATCATTACAGGTCAAACAGGGCCCATAAGTTATCCTTACCAAATGTACTCCTCTACCTCCTAACTTGACTACCTTTAAGACTAGTTTTTATGACTGGATGTGTAGACACAGATTTATACCAGGGTTATCATTACGGGCTTGCTCAGTTTGGGAGACTAGTACAGCTGTGTACACTTACCATGAATGTAGATGTTCGACTGTATTCACTGTTGCAGTCATTACATGTGGGTAATCTGCTGGCAGGTTGCCCTCAGTTGGCCTGATTAACCAAGTCTTGGGTCCTGCGTCGGATGCTGTCCCTTCTTCCATGATGTCAGGACGCCAGGGGTATAAAACATGCAGCAGACGCCATTACATGAGTTTTTCTTGCCCCAGATGTCAGGTGCCACCCAAATGGGGAGCCAAATATTTAAGTAATTGAAAACAAAAATATAACTCCAAACAAAAGCAAATACACCAAAAAGGCTTTTAAGCATAGCAAAGGAAAGAGGTATAGTAAGAGAAAAAACGGGGTTGGAGGGAGGATAAAGTACAGTTTTGTACCTACTATAAAAGTAGATGTCCGATAGATATGCAACTGCAGTCCTGACATATGGGTTGTCCTGCCTCAGGCAGCCCCTCGGTCGGCCGGATTCCAAAGTCTGGGTCCGGCGTCGGCTGATGTTGCCTCTTCCCCGTCAGAGTGGCTGGGGTATAAAAGCATCAGGCGACGCCATCTTCTTCAGTGTTTCTTGCCCCAGATGCCAGGTGCCCTCCAAGGAAGGCTAAATTTAGAGAATGGATAAAATTCCAGACATGCAAAATAGTAATAAACAGATACACCATAAAAGCTATCCCCAGCTAAGTTGGAAAAGGGGTAGTGGACCCAAAAAACTAAATTACAGAGGGGTAGGAGAGAGGGTAAACCTAACTGCAGTTGCATATCTATCGGACATCTACATTTATGGTAGGTACAAAACTATACTATGTCCTTCAAGAATGCAACTGCAGTCCTGACATATGGGTTGAATACCATAGCCAAGCTGGGGGTGGTAGGATTTAAGAAAAAGATGGTGTAGCTAAAATGCCCTGCAGGACTGCCAAAGCAAAGCCTGCTCGGGATCTGGAGTATAAAGGCAGGTTGTAGTGTTTGGAAAATGTATGCACGGAGCTCCATGTAGTAGCTTCTAGAATGTCCTTTGTAGCCACCCTTCTTAGAAAGGCAGTGGAGGTGGCTATAGCTCTGGTGGAGTGTGGCCTGATATC
Organism: Protopterus annectens; assembly: GCF_019279795.1. Taxonomy (NCBI): domain Eukaryota; kingdom Metazoa; phylum Chordata; order Ceratodontiformes; family Protopteridae; genus Protopterus; species Protopterus annectens. Next base: position 419,281,353 of record NC_056747.1, on the reverse strand, counting down.
GGCTGGCACACCTTTTCCATGGAAGGAGTAACAGAATCTGATGCAGTGTCCAATCCATTTTGAAATTGTTTGTTTGGAAATTGCCTTTCCTTGCACTCTAGCAGCGTAAGCTACAAATAGTTGGTCAGACTTTGTTGGCCTTTGTTCTGTCCAAGTAGCAGCATAATTGTCTGTGTATGTCCAAAGTGTGCAGCAGCTTTTCCCCTTTATTTTGATTGGGAAAGAAAGTAGGTAGGTGAATTGCTTGATTTAGAGACACCCTGGATATCACTTTTGGCATGAATGAAGGATTGGTTCTTAAAGAAACTCTGTCCTGATGAAAAATGAGGAATGGAGGTACTGCCATGAGGGCCTGTATCTCCGAGACTCTTCTTGCTGAGGTAACTGCCAACAGGAAAACTGTTTTCCAGGAGAGAAACTGCATTTCTGAAGATGCTGCTGGCTCAAAAGGAGGAAGAGTTAATTTTTCCAAGACGAAGTTGAGGTCCCATGCAGGCACTGGTGGTTTCCTGGGAGGTTTGATATTCTTTATCCCTCTTAGAAACTCTTAGCAAAGGATGTGAAAACATAGGTGGATTGCAGTTGTATTTTGCTGAGATTGCTGAAGCGTGTATTTTTATGGAAGAATATGAAAGGCCACTATGAAGCATTTCTGCCAAGTATTCTAGTATCTGTGGCATGCTTACTACTGATGCATCCTGACCCTTGTTGGCATTCCAGGTGATGAATCTCTTCCATTTGGCTGAATAAGTTTTTCTGGTGGAAGGTCTGCATGCTTCCAGTAAGATCTCTTGAACTTTTTTGGAGAGAGAGATGTGGGTGGAAGTCATGGGACCCTCCAAGCCGTCAGCTGCAATGTTTGCAGGTTGGGATGAACCGTCCTGTATTTGTGCTGAGTTAGAAGCAGAGGCCATTGAGGCAGGGGCCACTGCTTGGTGCGAGATATGCTCCTTAGTAATGGATACCAGTGCTGCCTTGGCCAGTCTGGAGCTATCAAAATACCTTTCGGTTGTTCTGCTTTGATCTTCAGTAACACCTTGGTCATTAATGGTAGAGGTGGGAATGCATAGATTGTCAGAGAATTCCAGCTGAAGGAGAGAGCATCCATTCTCCAGGCTTGAGGATGGTGTGCCCTCGAACAAAACTTCTTCAGATGATGATTGCGGTGAGAGGCAAAGAGATCTATGTCCGGCCTTCCCCATGCAGAAGTTATTTGTGAAAAAATGTCTGGATGCAGCATCCATTCGTGCGGGTCCAAAATGTTTCTGCTTAGAGACTGTCCGCCAGAACATTGTCCTTGCCTGGAACAAACTGGGATTGCAACTGTAAGTTCAGTTTCAGGGCCTTTTCCCAAAGAGGCATTGTTAGTCTGCAGAGGGGGTAAGAATGAGTGCCTCCCTGTTTATGTACCACATGACAGTGGTGTTATCTGTCTTTATTAGCAGATGACCCTGCTGAAGAAATTTTTCCAAGGCCTCGACTGCATGAATCACTGCCAACATCTTTTAGATTTATGTGCAGATGCATTTCCCGGGAAGCCCATTGCCCTTGCATGCATCTGCCCTCCATGTGCGCCCCCCATCCATGATCTGAGGCGTCTGTTGTAATGGTTTGACTTGCCTGAGGTTTGTTGAAAGACATGCCTTTGTTTAATTGACTTGCTTGTGCCCACCACAAAAATTCCTTTTGAAGACATGGAATGAGTGGTATAATTCTTTTAAGTTGTGGCTGTGTTGAGACCATAAACTTTTTAGGTACCATTGTAGTTTTCTTATGTGTAGTCTTGCCAGTGGAATCAGAAGAATGCAAGATGCCATGAAACCCAGGGCCTGCAGGATTTTCCTTGCAGTCATCTGGGTGAGCTTTGCTAGGCTTTTGAAGTAATCTGGTAATTGTTCTTGTTTTTCTTCTGTGAGGAAAGCCATTTGTGAGTTTGTGTCCAGTTTGGCTCCTAGAAAAATTATTTGTTGGGATGGCAGTAGTCTTGATTTTTGAATATTGACTGTGTATCCCAAAGCCTGTAGTAAGTGTATGACATAGTCCAAGTTTCTTATCAAGGCTTGTTTGCTGTCCGCTTGTATAAGGCAGTCGTCCAGGTAAGGGTATAGTTGCATCCCCTGGAGTCTGCAATGTGCAATTACTGATGCCAGGCATTTTGTGAATACTCTGGGCGCAGTAGATAAGCCAAACGGCAATGCTGAGAATTGACAATGCTCTGACCCTGCAAGAAATCTGAGGTATCTTCTGCAACTGTGTCTGATTGGGACATGCAGGTATGCCACCTTGAGGTCCAGAGTAACCAGCCAAGACCCCTTGCCCAGCATGGGAAGAAGTTACTGTAACGTCAGCATTTTGAATTTTGGCACAATGAGAAAAGTGTTTAGAGCGGACAAGTCCAGTATAGGCCTCCATTCCTTTTCTTGGAACAAGGAACAGCCTTGAGTAGAATCCTGACCTTGTTCCTGAGGAGGAACCTTTTCTATTGCTTTGATCTGTAAAAGGTTTGAAACTTGTACGAGTGCCTCTGCCCTTTGATTTTGTGGCAGGTTTGGCATGCCTTGTCTTGTTGGTAAGGTATGGAAGTGGAACCTGTAACCTTTGTCTATTATGTCCAGAAAAGTACAGTTTTGTACCTACCATAAATGTAGATGTCCGAACTGGATAGCATCTGCAGTCATAACAAGTGGGTTGTCCTGTCGTCAGGCAGCCCTTCAGTCGGCCGGATTCCAAAGTCCGGGTCCGGCTTCGGCTGATGTCGCACTCCACCCGACGTCATCTCTGTTGGTCTTCGGGTATAAAGGCATCAGCCGACGCCATTTTCCTCAGTGTTTCTTGCCCCAGATGCCAGTAGCCCTCTTGCAGGCTAAAATTTGGATAGATGCCAATGTTTCCAAATAGATAGAGGTAAACACAACAATAAGCATGTATGTACATATACACAAACAAATACACCATAAAAGACTCCCCCCCCAACAGCTATCTATTAGAAGGGTAAACACCCTAGGAGTACCACAGAGGGAAGGAGGAGGGTAATCCTGACTGCAGATGCTATCCAGTTCGACATCTACATTTATGGTAGGTACAAAACTGTACTATGTCCTTCATGGATGCATCTGCAGTCATAACAAGTGGGTAGAATACCATAGCCAACTAGGGGAGGAGGATAAAAGTAGATTATGGTGCGTTTAGGATCCCTTGCAGTACAGCAGTGGCAAACCCTGCTCGGGATCTGGAATATAGAGGTAAATTATAATGCTTGGCAAATGTATGCACGGAGGTCCAAGTAGCCGCCTCAATAATGTCTTTGGTTGCCACTCCTCGTAATAAGGCTGTGGTAGTGGCTGTTGCCCTTGTAGAATGAGGTCTTATGTTCTGTGGAATCGGTTTTCCATGGAAGGAGTAACAGAATCGTATGCAATTTCCTATCCATTTGGAGATTGTCTGTTTGGAAATAGCTTTTCCTTCCCTTCCTGTTGCATAGGCTACAAAAAGTTGGTCAGTCTTTCTGCTATTTTTTGTTCTGTCCAAGTAGTAGCGTAGCCGTCTATGTACATCCAAGGTATGCAGTATTCTTTCCCCTCTGTTTTGTGGGTTGGGAAAGAAGGTAGGTAGGTGGATTGCCTGGTTTAAAGACACTCTGGATACCACCTTGGGCATAAATGTAGGATTAGTCCTCATGGACACTATCTTGGTGGAAGATTAGGAAGGGTTGCACTGCCATTAAGGCCTGTAGTTCTGAAACCCTCCTTGCTGAAGTAATTGCCAGTAGGAAAGCAGTTTTCCATGACAGGTGTTGTAGGTCTGCTGTTGCTGCTGGTTCAAAGGGTGATAGTGTCAAGTTTTCTAGCACGAAGTTTAAATCCCAAGCTGGTAATGGTGGTTTCCTTGGAGGTTTTACATTCTTGATTCCTCTGAGGAACTGCCTGAGCAAAGGGTGCGAAAAAACAGGTGGATCAAAGCTGTATTCTGCTGAAATAGCTGATGCATGTATCTTGATGGAGGAGTAGGACAGGCCTGAATGAAGAAGTTCGGCCAGATACTCCAGAATGTTAGGCATATCTATGTTTGACACATCTTTTCCTTTTTCCGTACTCCAGATGACAAACCTTTTCCATTTTCCAGCATAGTTCCTTCTTGTTGAAGGTCTGCGTGCTTCAAGAATAATGTCTTTAACTCTTTGGGAAAGTTCTGGATTAGCTGCTGTTATGTGATGTTCCATGCAGTCAGTTGCAAGGTTTTAGGTTTGGATGTATGATGCTGTAGTTGTTCTGCGTTAACATCAAAGGCATCAGGGAATTGTCCACATATTGTTCGAGACATGCTCCTCAGTAGTGGGTACCAGTGTTGTCTTGGCCAGTTTGGAGCTATCAGGATTATCCTTGGACGTTCTTCCTTGATTTTCAGTAGTACCTTGTGTATCAAAGGAAGAGGTGGGAATGCATATGCTGTTAGGCCTTTCCAGTTGAAGGAGAGCGAATCCACTTTCCATGCTAATGGGTGGAATGTCCTTGTGCAGAATTTTTTGATCTGGTGATTGAGAGGTGATGCGAATAGGTCTATCTGTGGCATTCCCCATTTCTTTGAGATGGTCTTGAAGATGTCCGGGTGAAGCTTCCATTCGTGGGCATCCGAAGTGGTTCTGCTTAATATGTCTGCTAGAGTATTGTCTTTCCTGGTACAAATATTGCCTGTAACTGGATGTTGTAGCTGAGTGCCAGGGTCCACAGCTCCAAGGTCATTCTGCATAGGGGTATGAATGAGTGCCTCCCTGTTTGTTGATGTACCACATGACTGTGGTGTTGTCTGTCCTTATCAACTGGCCCTCTGAGAAATGGTTTGAACTTTTGGATTGCCAGTTTTACTGCCAGCATTTCTTTTAGGTTGATGTGCAGTTGAAGTTGATCCTGTGTCCACAATCCTTGCACGCATTTGTCCAGCATGTGGGCCCCCCATCCTAGGTCTGAAGCGTCTGTTGTGATGGTCTGGCTTGCTTGACATCTGCGAAAGGGTAGGCCTGGGTTTGACTGGCATGCCTGAGCCCACCATAGGAACTCCTGTTTTAAGCATGGAATTAGTGGGATTTCTGTTTCTAGACTGTCTGTGTTGGGACCATAAATTCTTTAGGTACCACTGTAGTTTTCTCATATGTAGTCTGGCAAATGGAACCAAGATTATGCATGATGCCATGAAGCCCAAGGCCTGGAGTACTTTTCTTGCTGTTAACTTGTTCAGTTTTGTTAGTGCCAAGAAGTAAAGAGGAAGTTCTTTTGTTTTTCTGTAGTCAGGAATGCCATTTGTTTTCTGTGTCCAATTCAGCCCAAGAATGTCCTTGTTTGGGATGGTATCAGCCTTGACTTTTGTAAATTGACTGTGTATCCCAGTGCTTGTAGCAAGTAAATGACCCTTTGTAAATCTGTTGTCAGCTTGCTTTTGTTGTCCCCTTGTAGCAGGCAGTCGTCCAGGTATGGGTAAATTTGAATTCCTGAAGTCTGCAATGGCGATTACTGATGCCAGGCATTTTGTGAATACTCTGGCAGTAGATAAGCCAAAGGGCAATGCTGAGAATTGATAGTGCTCTGATCCTGCAAGAAATCTGAGGTATCTTCTGCAGATTGGTCGAGATGGGGACGTGCAGGTATGCCTCCTTGAGATCTAGAGTTACCAGCCAAGACTCCTTGCCCAGCATGGGAAGAAGTTGCTGTAGGGTCAGCATTTTGAATTTTGGGACAATGATGTATGTATTTAAGGTGGACAGGTCGAGAATTGGTCTCCAACTTTTTCCTTTCTTGGAACTAGGAATAGTCTGGAATAGAACCCTTTCCTTGCTCTGCTGTTGGCACTCTTTCCACAGCTCTCATGTTTGCTAACTCCATTATCTGGCGTAGAGCCTCTGTTTTTGATTTGGAGGTAGATTTGGCATTCCTTTTTGACTGGTAAAGTGTGGAAGTGAAACCGGTAACCTTGATCTATGGTTTGTAAAATCCACTTGTCTTTTGTTATGTAGTGCCAGTTCTTTGAAAATAAGGTTAACTTTCCGCCTAGAGGAGCTGCTATTTGTTCCCTGGTAGGCGGATTTAGGGTTAAATCACTGTGGTTGTGCTGATGTAGTGGCAGTGGCTGTGTCTGTGCCTCTGTTGTTACCTTGCCACTGTCTTCCTCTGTAGGCACCTCCTCTGGATTGGTTTCTGCCTCTGGAACGTCTATTCCTGCCCCTTTGAAATTTTGTGGAGTCAGGAAAGGACCAATTTTTGGCAGGCCAGTTCCTGCTAAACCTTGGGGTTGAACCTGCAAGAAATCTTTAACAGTTTGAACAGATTTTGCCTTTTCTTCCATTTTCTTCATAACCTGCTGGGCAGGTGTACCAAACAAACTTGTCCTGTCCATAGGAGCATCTAGCAACTTAGCTTTAACATGATCCGGTAAATCTTGTTCCTTTAGCCATGCATGCCTTCTTATCACTGTGCCTGTCATGGCTGATCTAAATGAAGCCTCCAGTGCATCATAGCCACATTTTAAGGAATGGTTGCTAACCTGTTGTATGTTATTTACCATCTCTAATGCATATTTCTTATCAAGAGATTCATCAGTGGTTAGTTTTTTAGTTAACTGATCAAGCATAAACTCTTGGTATTGTATCATGTGAAACTGGCAGTTTAAAGCTCTAGCTGAGAGAGTAGCTGAAGTGTAGACCTTTTACCCCATCTGTCTAATGACCTTGCTTCCCTTTCAGAAGGGATAGGGTTTTAGCTATGGTCGTGACTACTGCCTTGGGACCCTGGGATATAGTTTCTGGGTCTGCAAGTGGAGCCTTGTAAAGGTGGTGATGAGTATCTGGCACCCTGTAAAATCTGTCTGGTTTGGCAGGGGCTGGGGTAAAGAATCTGGAGCGGAGCAAACATCATTGAAAGCATCATCCACCACAGAGAGAACAGGAGGTATAGCTAAGGGCCTGTGCTGTGGGAGGTGCAGAAAGGTCCTAAGTCTTTTTCTCGAGTCTGAAAAATCCTGTTGCTGCCATTGGAACTGTTCTCGCATGGCATGCAAGGTTTCCCCAAAGGAGAATTCTTCTGGTGGGGAAGCAGCTGGAATGGATTCTTCAGCATCAGAATCTTCAAAATTGGAGAAGGGAGCCTCTGGCTGGTCAGTTATGTCTGATTCATCAGCAGAATCATCAGAGGACACTGGCTCGGGGGGCTCTGCCCTAGGTCTTCTCTGGGGGCTGAGAGGCCCTGTCTGGGTGAGATTGAGATCCTCTAATTAAAGAAATTAAATCTTCTGCCAAAGTAAGCATTTGAGAACTAGAAGAGGGCCTGGATGTGGGGGTTTAACAGGCACTGTTTTAGTAGTCTTGGCTGCTTTAGCCCTGGCGAAGGCCTTAATGGACATGGCTGCTGGAGGCCTAGCAGCACCATGTGCTGGGGTAGAGACATCCAAGGGGATGGTGTCTGATAAGTCAACCACCGTAGTGGGTAAAATTTCTGAGGTCGATTCAAGAGTTGTAGCAGGGGCCTCAGTTGTAGGAATAGGCTCGGCTGTACTTTGTTCAGTTTTCGGTTTCGGCGAAACCGAGACACTCATGATTTGCTTGACCATGGTTTCGGCGAAACCGCGGACCGCGAGTGTCGGTCTTTATATTTGCGTTTTGGTAGATTGGGTAGTCGGAGGATCCGGCGGCATAATGTACGCAAAATCAGAACCGAAAAACTGTTCTGCAAACTCCGACCGACGCCTAAGCGTTCGTCGGTTGAAAGAAGCACAGGCGAACAGGCTGCTACGTCGTGGGCTGGGCCTAAACAAGGCAGACAGTAAGAGTGGTAATCTTTATGAGGTATTTGTTTCCCACAGTTTAAACAATTGTTAACTTTTTCTGACATCGGCTGAGGCAAGAAAGAGTCCCCAACGGGGTACTTAGCTTTAGAAGTCTTGAGTAGTATTCGGTAGAAGTAATCTCTGGATCCGACCGACCGGCACTTGCGAACAGCTTCTGCTTCGGGCGCCACGCGGCAAGAAAGACTGAGGAAAATGGCGTCGGCTGATGCCTTTATACCCGAAGACCAACAGAGATGACGTCGGGTGGAGTGCGACATCAGCCGAAGCCGGACCCGGTCTTTGGAATCCGGCCGACTGAAGGGCTGCCTGACGACAGGACAACCCACTTGTTATGACTGCAGATGCATCCATGAAGGACATCCATTTGTCTTTTGTTAAAACATGCCAATTCTTTGAAAATAAGGATAATTTTCCGCCTAAAGGTGCTTCTCTGAGCCTTGGTCGGCGGTGTCAAAGTCAAGTCATTGTGATTGTCCCTGTGGAGCAGTAGAAGTCCCTGCGCCACTTCTCTGATTAGTTGGTTGCCATTGGCGGCCCCTGTAGGAGCCTTGGTATTGCCCTCTACCTCGAGCACGCCTGTTTTTTCCCCTTTGGAACTTGTCAGTGTCTGGAAAGGACCAATTCTTTGAAGGCCAATTCCTGCTGAACCTCGGTGGCTGAACCTGGAGGAAACTTTGACTGTTTGTACTGATTTAGCCTTTTCCTCAATAGATTTCAACACATCCTGTGCATTAGCACCAAACAGCTTCTGTTTTTCCAGAGGTGCATCTAGGAGCTTTACTTTAACATGATCTGGCAATGCCTGTTCTTTCAACCAAGCATGTCTATGATGGGTCCCTGTCATAGCTGCCCTACATGAAGCTTCCAATGCATCATAACCACACTGAAGAAAATGATTGCTAACCTGCTGAGTATTATGAACCAAATCCTGCAAGGCCTTTCTGTCTAAAGGCTCAAGAGAGGCTAACTTTTTCTGCAAATCATCCATCAAGAAATCCTGATACTGAAACATATGAAAAAGACAGTTAAGTGCCCTCATGGCAAGGGTGGTTGAGGTATAAACTTTTTTGCCCCATCTCTCCAAGGACCTAGATTCCCTGTCTGCGGGCAAAGGGTTTTTGGCCGTGGAGGTGGCCACTCCTTTGGGCCCCTGAGAAATAGTTTCTAGATCCACAGAGCGGGCCTTAAAGAGATGCTTATGAGTTTCAGGAACCCTGTAATATCTGTCTGGCTTGACAGGAGCAGGATGGAGAGAATCAGGGGAAGCACTGGAGTCTGAATACACATCATCCAATACATCTAACACTGGTGGAATAGCTAAAGGCCTGTGCTGGGGTAACTTAAGGAAAGTACGTAGCCTTTTCCTGGAGTCAGAGAAACCCTGGCCCTGCCACTGAAAATGCTCTCTCATGGAGTGGAGAATTTCCCCGAAAGAAATATCCTCTGGAGGAGAGGCAGAGGGAATGGATTCATCAGCATCAGAATCCTCGTAGGCCTGGAAGGATTATTCCTGGGAATCTGAATGGTCCGAGTCCCCAGAGGCCTCATCTGAGGAAAGGGTATCTGTCTGCTCAACCCTAGGCCTTTTATCTGCAGGCGGCTGAGAACCTCTGTCTGGGTGTGCCTGAGAGCCTCTGATTAAAGAAATTAGATCTGCAGCTAAAGTCATGATCTGTTTATCAGAAGTGGAACCCTGGGAAAAGGATTTAGGAGGGTGAGCCTTAGCCTGGATGGCAGCCTTAGCACGTGTGTAGGCCTTGATGGACATAGGGACCGGAGGCCTAGCTGCCCCACGTGCGGGAGTAACTTTATCCACCGGTATGGTGTCAGGTAAGTCCTGGGCTTCGGTTTCAGGAGGAAAATCAACAATCGGCACCGGAGTAACCTCCGGGACCGAAGTGAATGGTAAAGCGGTGTCGTTGGTCTGGAGCGGTTGAATTACCACCTCCGAAGAGACCGATGCACTCGCGGTAGGCTTTGGTTGGTGGAAAACGTGGGCCGAGAATGTCGGTCCCGGTCCTTCCGTTTTTTGGAAATGTGTTGTCTGTTCCGACGGCATGATATAGGAGAAATTTTCCCCAAAAAAGTCTTCAGCAAATTCTGCCCGGCGCCTGAGTGCGCTTATTGAAGCAAGCACAGGCAGCACAGGCCAAGACGTCGTGGTCTGGGCCCAGGCAGGGAAGGCAGTAAGAATGGAAGTCCTTATGAGGTATTTGTTTACCACAAGACAAACAATTAACTTTTGCAGTTTTATCTGACATCGGCTGAGGCAAGAAAAGGTTCCCCAACGGGGTACTTAGCTTTTTGATGACTTCGGTAACTGAAAACACAGGAGCTGGCCGACCGGCACTTGCGAACTGCTTCTGCTTCGGGCACTGCACGGCAAGAAAGACTGAAGAAGATGGCTTCGCCAGATGCTTTTATACCCCAGCCGCTCTGACGTCGGGGAAGAGGCGACATCAGCTGACGCCGGACCCAGACTTTGGAATCCGGCCGACCGAGGGGCTGCCTGAGGCAGGACAACCCATATGTCAGGACTGCAGTTGCATTCTTGAAGGACATCCAGGACTGCAACAGTGAATACACTCAAATATCTACATTTATGCTAAGTGTACACAACTGTACTACGTTCTTCGTGTTTCACTGTTGCAGTCATTATATTTGGGTAGATTCCCAAAGCTATTGTTGGGAGGATGGATTTATACAGCATTAGGACCCGCTATAAGGCCCTGCAGGACAGCAGAGGCAAAGCCAGCTCTGGATTTAGAGAAAAAAGGTAAATGGGTAATGCTTGGTGAACTTATGAACTGAGCTTCAGATAGCAGCTTCTAGAAAGTCTCTGGTAGGAACTCCTCTGAGAAAGGCTGTAGAAGTAGATGCAGCCATGGTGGTATGAGATCTGATCCCCTAGGGGATAGTTTTACCATGGTGCATATAGCAGAAACACATACAATGGCTTATCCATTTGGAAAGTCTGCTTTGAAATACCCTTTCCCTCTGTCCCTGCAGCAAATGCCACCAGTAGTTCAAATTTCTTTTGACATTTTGTCCTGTTTAAGTAAAATCTAAGTGGTCTGTGTACATCTAATGAATGTAGAATCCGTTCCCCCTTGTTCTATGGATTGGGAAAGAAAGTTGGCAAATGAATGGTCTCATTAAGAGCCACACTGGATACCACTTTAGGCATGAAGGATGGATTGGTCCTGAGACGCACCCTGTCCGCATGAAAAATAATGAAAGGCTCCACTGACTTTAAGAGCCTGTAATTCGGAAATCCTTCTAGCTGAAGTTACTGTTAAAAGGGAAAGCGGTTTTCCAGGAGAGAAATTTTAAGTCTGCAATAGCAGCTGGCTCGAAAGGAGGGAGAGAGTTTTTTCAATACAAAATTGAGGTCTCAGGCAGGGATTGGAGCTCTCTCCTGGGTGGTCTTAAGTTTTTGGCCCCTCAGATACAGCTTTAGCAGAGGATGAGAGAAGACGGGAAGTTCTGTGTTGCATTGAGCTGAAGTGGCTGAGGCATGGATTTTTATGGAAAAGGACAGGCCCTTGTGAAGCATCTCAGTTAAATATTGTAAAATCTGTGCTTATCCCTTGTGACTGATTCCAGGCACAAAATCTTTTCCATTTGTCAGCATAAGATTTTCTAGTACTAGGCCTTCTTGCCTCCAAAATGACATCCATCACAGGTTTGCTGAGGGATGCCAAGAGTGAATTTAGGTGATTAGCCATGCTACAAGATTCAAAGTTTGGAGCGGAGTGTGCAGAATTTGGTTGTTTTGCTGAGACAGTACGGTGCCTGAGGCAGGTGCCACAGTGGAAAGTGACACTGTGCAGAACTGGGTACCAGTGCTGGCGAGGCCAGTCTGGAGCAATCAAAATCATTTTTGGGTTGTCCTGTTTGACTTTTAGAAGAACTTTGGAGAGCAGAGGCAGAGGGGGAAAGGCATAGACTGATAGGTTTTTCCAGCTGAATGTGAGAGCATCCACTTTCCTGGCTTTTTTGTGACTAGTTCTTGTGCATTTTGTCCAGCTGATAGTTCTGGGGTGAAGCAAAAAGATGCATGTCTTGACTCCCCCATTTGTGTGTCAACATGTTGAAAATCCGTGGTTCCAGTTTCCATTCCTGTGGGCCCATGAGATTTCTGCTTAGTTCATCTGCCAGAGTATTCAGCTTTCCTGGCAGGAACTGAGGTTGTAGATGAATTTGATAGGGCAAGGCAGTGTTCCACAATGCCATGGCTAGTCTGCAAAGGGTGTAGGAGTGTGTACCCCTCTGCTTGTTTATGTACCACATAACTGTGGTGTTGTCTGTCTATCAATTGCCATGGATAAAGGTAGTCCTTGAAGGCTGTCATTGCATTCTGTACAGCTAGCATCTCCTTTTGACTGATATGAAGGTGCATTTGATTTGGGCTCCATTTGTCCTGAATGCACTTCCCTGCAAGATGAGCCCCCCAAGCATAGTTTGATGCATCTGTAGTTAGGGTTTGGGTGGCAGCAGGTGGAGTGAATGGCAGTCCCTTGTTTTGGTGGCAGGTCTCTGCCCACCACAGGAACTCTAGTTGCAGGCAAGGTACGATAGGAATCATTGTTTCCAGGCTGTGACAATGTTGACTCCATAAACTAAGTACCACTGAAGTTTCCTCATATACAGTCTTGCATATGGAATTAGAAGAATGCAGGAGGCCATGAACCCCAAGGCTTGCAGAATCCGTCTTGCAGGTACCAGGGTTTTTGTAGCCACCTGTTTGAAGTCAGTCACCAAATGAATTTGCTTTTTTGGCGCAAGGTAAGCCATCTGGGCAGTTGTATTCAAGCTTGCACCCAGGAATGTAATTTTTTGAGAGGGTACCAGTTGTGATTTTTCATTTATGGCGTACCCTAGACAAGTTAGAACATTTTTTTTTTTTTTTTTTTTTTTTTACAAACGCCAGATGTTTTTGAAGAAAGTCCCAGTTTTCTGCCTGAATCAGACAATCGTCCAGGTATGGGTATATCTGAATATTTCTTTGCCTGCAAAATGCAATTACTGGAGCCAGACACTTTGTGAAGACCCTGGGTGCAGTAGATAATCCAAAGGGCAGTGCAGAGAACTGGTAATGCAAACAGCCTGCTTTGAAGTGGAGGTATCTTCTGCAAGATTCCCTGAATGGGATATGCAGGTAAGCCTCTTAAGTCTAGAGTTACCAACCAAGCATCTTTGCCTAGCATAGGAAGTAACTGTAGAGTTAGCATCTTGAATTTTGGAATGTCCAAAAATGTGTTTAGAGTAGATAAGTCCAGAACTGGACGCAATGATTTATCTTTTCTGGGTACCAGGAAAGGTTTTGAGTAGAAACCTTGTCCCTTTTCCTCTTCTGGGACTGGTTGAATAGCTCCCATGTTCATGAGACACAGCACTTGTTTATGAGCCTCTGCCCATTGATTTGGGGGCAGGTCTGGTCATCCGTTTGGGATTGGCAATGTGTGGAAATAATCTGTATCCCTGGGATATTATAAAGGCCATTTGTCCTGGGTTATAAGTTGCCAGTTTCTTACATGAAGTGCCAGTTTTCCCCCCAAAGGGGCGGCTGAAAGGTAAGTGCTTGGTATGTGTAGAGGGAAGTCACTGAGACTGCTTACTATAGGGAGGTGCCTTGCTGTTTCCAGATTTGGAGGAGGAGGCACCCCATTGTTTTGTTCTTAAAGTCTCTTGTGACAAACCTGGAGCCTTTGGAATGTCTGGGTTTGACTCGAGTGGCTCTCAAAGGAACTGGAAAGAACCAGTTCTTAGTAGGCCAGTGCCTACTAAATCTTGGAGGTTGCACTTATAAAAAAATATTTCACAGTTTGCATAGATTTTAGCTTTAACTTCCCATCTCAAAACTTCTTCAGCCTTATTACCGAAGAGACGGTCCTGTTGTAAAGGAGCATCCAACAATTTTGCTTTAACATGATCAGGCAGAGTTTGCTCTTTGAGCCAAGCATGCCTTAGCACAGAACCAGTTACAGCAGCCCTGCAAGAGGCCTCCACATTGCAAAGTATGTTTTCCAACTTGTTCAGCTGAATGCAATAAATCCTGTAAATCTGTATTTTCCACACGGTAGGAAATTAACATGTTCTGTTTAAGCAGTCCCATGATATGCTGCTGGTATTTAAGCATATGCAATTGACAGTTTAAAGCCCTGATCATACCTCTCAAGTGTACCTCATTACGAGGAATGTACCTCATTTGGGGTCTTAAAAAGTTCATGTTCCTCAAAGTTTCACATTGAAAGCGTCACACATTCAGTGTTAGGAATTTTTTCAAGTGAAAACCATGGTAAATAGAAATGAATCATTAATTCATTAAAAGGTCTTCTTTTTAAGTAAAACCAGCATATTTTAACCATCCTATGACCTTCCTAGTTGAAGTTGTTAGCAAGTCATTAGTATGTATTCCACATTTTGGCCATTTGTTCCACATTATGAGGGCTAGTGTTCCTCATTTTGGAGATGGAAGGTTGAGAGCTATGGCCCTGATTGCCAAGGTTGCAGAAGTGTAAACCTTCTTACCCCATCTATCCAGCGCCCTGGAATCTCTATCAGAAGGGGTATGATTTTAGCAGTAGAGGCCTTAATGTCCTTGGGACGCTGAGAAATGGTTTCAGGATCTGCAATAGGATTTTTGAAAATGAATTTGTGGGAGTCAAGAACCCTGTAGTATCTGTGTGGCTTACAAGGAGCCAGAGACACAGAATCAGGACCCATACTAGATTCTGAAAAAACAATGTCTAGGACAGGAGGTATAGCCAAAGGCCTATGTTGAGGAAGTAAAAGAAAATCCCCAAGTCTCTTGATTCAGAGACATCCTGACTTTCCCCAGTGGAAATGTTCCCGTAAGGTATGCAATGTTTCCCCTAAAGAAAAATCCTCAGGGGGGAGAAGCAGAAGGAATGGAATTTTCTGCATCAGAGTCCTCATAAGTAGGTATAAACAAATCCTGTTCATTAGAAGTCAGAAGAAATAGAATCCTGTTCAGAAGATTAATAATCAATGTCTTGTCTAGGCCTCTTAGAAAGGGGAGTTGGCCACCCCTGATCAGAGTAATTAAATCTTCAGCCATTTTGATAATTTGTTTTTTAGGCAGTGGCCTGCACATGTGGCCCAGGCGTCAGTTTAGACACAGATTTAGATTTTGGCCTTAGTTTTGAAGATGGCGTAGATCTAATATACAAATCTGTAGGCCTGAAAACACCCTCAGAAGCCGGTGCCTGCACAGTGGCTTTGGACCCATCTAAGGTAGAGACATCCACGGGTTCCATAATTAAAGCATCTTGCGGCATACCGGACTTCGAATGGGTCTCAGTAGAGGCCTGTGAATCAGAAGTAGCGGGTATCAGGGGCTGCGAAAGCGCCTCAGTTACCGGCAAACTGGCGACTGGCTTAGAAGAGTTGTCAGTTTTGGGCCTCGACAGCCTGTCTTTCTTTGTGTTTTTTAGGTATTCCGGTAGTCGGATTGCTAACAGACATTTCAGAATAATTAAAGCGTGATCCAAAATATTAAGAAGCAAAATATACAGACGTTTAGTAGTGCGTTGATTAAATTTACCACAAAACCGACAGCAAGATATGTTGTGGTCAGGGCCTAGGCAAGGAATACAGTACAAATGAAAATCCTTAAGGTATTTGCTTCCCACAAGTAATGCAATTAACTTTTAATGACACTGGTAAGGAGGAAGAAAATGTTTCCCCAACAGGGTACTTGGCTTTTTAGAAGACGACTTCAGTTCTGAAACTCGAAAATGAAAATTTCAGGAGTCTGCCAAACAGCACTTGCTAACTGCTTCTGCTTTGGGCACCGTGCAGCAAAAAAGACTGATGTAATGGCGTCGGCTGCATGTTTTATACCCCTGACGACCGGACGTCATGGAAGGGACAGCAACAGATGCAAGACCCAAGACTTTGTTAATCAGGCCAACTGAGGGCAACCTGCCAGCAGATTACCCAAATGTATTGATTGCAACAGTGAAACACGAAGAACATCTACTACATGCTTGAAAAAAGAAAAGTTGCGTAAACTCTTACCATAACCATAGATGCCTTTCTCTTCCTTGTTGCAGTATTTATACTGTGGGATTTCCAGCTGTCGGCTGACGTCGGCTCCTATACAAAAGCTTAAGCTTGGCTGCTGCAGGTGTGTGGGACGTCTCAAGTAGGGCCATAAACCAAGGACTATAAATGTGACATCTGCGTGCACAGACTTCAGAACTTGTAGCCCAGATAAGTATGTATAAGCACAAGAAGCTGAAGAGCAAATGTCCCTGCAGGGCTGAAGTGAATAACCTGTAGGGAAGATACACAGGTGTAGACCAAGCATCCATGAAAAGGAGAAGGGGGTATGAAGGGAGGAAAGTAATACTGCAACATGGAAGAGAAGGACATAGTACAGTTGTGTACACTTACCATAAATGTAGATGAAAGTGTGTATTCATGACGTCATGGAAGAAACGACAGCATCCAACGCAGAAATCCCAAGACTCTGGTATTCAGGCAGACTGAGGGCTACCTGCAGGCAGATAACCCTGATGTGATGACTGCAACAGTGAAACATGAAGAACATCTATGGTTGTGGTAAGATTTTACACAACTATTGTATGTCCTTCTATTCCTATGTTGCCATATTCATACTGTGAGACAGTAACACAGCTTAGGAAGAGTGATGCGTGGGGAAAGGGGTAAAGGATTCTAAGAATCCCTGTAGGATTGCCCTGGCAAATCCTGCTCTGGCCCTGGAGACGTGGTCTAGCTTGCAGTGCTTAGTGAAAGTGTGAACTGTCGATCAGGTAACAGCTTCCATGATGGAGGCTGTGTCCAGCCGTTACAGAAAGGCTTTAGAGGTAGCCATTCCTCTGGTGGAATGAGCTCTAACCCCTAGGGGCAATGGTTTGCCATGGTGAGAGTAGCAGAAGCGAATGGATTTCCTAATCCAAAAGGAAATGGCTTGGTTGGAGACTGCCTTAGTCAGAGCTCTGGGGTGGAAGGAGATGACTTTGTGAAATATTTTGTCTAGGTAGACCCTTCATTGTCTGTGCACATCCAGAGAATGAAGGATCCGCTCTGAGTTATTAGTTCGAGAGGAAGCAAATGTTGGTAGATGAACAGACTAGTGAGAAAGCTCATTCATCACTTTGAGCATGAAGAAAGGGTTAAGTCCGCAAGGTCACCATGTCCCTGTGGAAGTTGGTGCAAGGGGGACAGGCCATGAGGGCCTGCAGTTCAGACACTCTTCTTCCGAAGGAAACAGCCACTAAGAGAATGGTTTTCCATGTGCACATTTGTAGGGAAGCTGTGCTTGCTGGCTCAAAGGACGGCATGGTTAGTTTTTCCAGTACGAAGTTGAGGTTCCAGGGAGAAAGAATGGGTTTTCTTGGTAGTCTGATATGCAAGACCCTCTCAGGAAGAGTTTAACATCCAGTCTGGAGAGCAAAGGTGGCTAAAGACAAGCAGGCTGAAATGGCAGAAAGGTGGACTTTCAGAGATGAATATGATAGTCCTTCCTTAATGAGCTCAATACATAACTAAAGACCAAAGGGGGATCTGCCTGAAAAGGGTCCCTGTCCTTAAGCAAACAATTTGAGAATCTATGCCACTTGGACAAACAGTTTTTTCTGGTAGATGGTTTCCTGGCCTCCCTCAGGACTGAGAGCACGTCTTCTGAGTACAGTTGTCTGAAAGGGATCAGAAGTTGATCACCCAAAGGGTCAGATGGCAGTAAAGGCAGCTGAGTGTGAAATGAGAGATCTTTTTTGTTGAGTGAATAGGTCCACCTTGTGGGGTAACTTGTGGTGAATGCCTTTGGCTAGGGAGTGAAAGGGGAACCAGTGTTGCCTTGGCCAATAGAGAGTCATCAAGATTTTTGGTTGGTCCTTGTTGATCTTCAGTAAGACATGGTGTATTAAGAGGGAAGGGGGGAAAAGCATACCGGAACATTCCCTTCCATGGAAAGCTGAAGGCATTCACTCTCCATGCTAGTAGAGTGTGATCCCTGGAGCAAATCTGTCCGTCTGTTCTGGGGGAGGCAAACAGATCCACTTGGTGTCCCCCACCGGTGGACAATGTCCAAGAAGGTTTTCCTGTGCAACAGCCATTCATGCCGAAGGGTGGATGTTCTGCTGAGCAAGTCTGCTTGTTTGTTTTCCTGAGAGGGGATGTAAGAGGTCTGCAATAAGAGGTTGTGCCTGGTTGCTGGTTTCCCAGATAAAGTTATATGGCGTAACTGGTACGCCTTTGTCCCTACTTGCTTGTTGAAGTACCACATGACAGTTGTGTCTGTCACAATTTGAAGCAGACCTGGTTGTAAGACTGGAAGGAAAGCTTTTAGAGCGAGCAGGACTGCAGTCATTTCTCTGACACTGATGTGCTGGCTTTTGAAGTGCAGGGTCCCAATGCTGTGGTACCATGAAGCCTTTAAACTGCGCCTCCCACCCTAAATCTGATGCATCTGTCTGCATGGTTTGAGTGATGGAGGAGTAGTTGGAGTGGGATGCCCTGGGTCTGGGAAACTTGCTGAATCCACCACTTTAGTTCTGTTTTTAGACAGGGCAGAAGGGGAATAAACTTGTCTAATGCTGGCTTTGAGACCGTACTTAAAGTACCATTGGAATTTTCTCATGTGTATCCTGGCGAATGGGAGCATGGGAATGGTTGCTGCCACAAGACCTACGACTTGCAGAAATTGTCTTCCAAAGAGATGTAATTTCGCAAGTACACCTTGAAAATGGATGGAGAGTGTGTGCACTTTGTCCAGTGGGAGAAAGGATCTCAAGTCTGCTCTTATCCTGCAGCCTAGGAAAACTCTGTCCTGTTGAGGAAGAAGTGAGGACTTCTGGGGGTTGACAGTGTAGCCAAAGTTGTGGAGGACAGTCATTGTGAATGTGAGATGGTTTTGCAGGGTAGATTCTGATTCTTCCAGAATAAGAATGCCATCCAGGTAAGGGTAGATTTGGAGTCCCTCGGTTCTGCAATAGGCAATGGCTGGGGCCAGGCACTTTGAAAATACTCTGGGAGCAGTAGACAAGCCAAAGGGTAAGGCTGTAAACTGAAAGTGTGAAGAATGTCCAGTGAAGCGCAGAAACCTCTTGTGGGAGGGTCTGTTAGGGATGTGCAGATCCAGAGTGACCATGAAGGCCTTGGTGGAATGAGGGGTAGCAAGGTTTATAGGGACAGCACCCTGAAGGACTCTACCTTTAGAAACAGGTTTAGCTAGAATAAGTCCAGGATTACCTCCAAGGGCAATCCTGTTTGGGCACTAGGAAATGGCAAGAATAGAAGCCTTTTCCTGCCTGTCCTGAAGGAACTGGTTCTATAGTTCCTAGAGTCATGAGTTTTTTCAGTATGAGGGGGAATAAATATAGCTGGTTTCTAGGAGGGAAGGTAATTCTTTTTGGCCTTGGATCTTCCAAGACAAAAAATATCCTTTTTGGATGATGGAGAGCACCCAGGTATCGGAGGTAACCATTTCCAGAAGGGGAGGCATTGAGTAAGGCAGACGGACAGAGGGAACTGATTCAGGCAGTCACGCTGAGGTGGTGCTTGGCAGGTCCTTGGGAATTAGGGGGCAAGGATTAAGGAAATTTCCTGGACGCTTTACGAGATCTAGAGGAGGAAGGACGAGATGCAGACGATTCTTACAAAAGTCTTAGCAGGGTAGTTCCTGTATCTAGGAAAGAGGGACACCACCGACTGCTTGAGGTCTTGTTCTTTACTTTTCTCTCGTAGATTTCTGAAAAGTTCTGCTGAATTCTTACCAAATAAGAGATTGTGGTCTAGAGGAGCATCCACTATCTTGGACTTAAAGTCCTCCGGAAGAGGTTGGAGGTGTAGCCAGGAATACCTATGCAAGACAGATGCAGACAACCAGGCAGATGTTTCTGCTGCATCATAGCTGCACTTAATCGAGTGTCTGGCTACTTGAGTAGCTAAAGACAGTTTAGATGCAATGTCTTTTTATGGGACAGTCAAGGTGTAGAAGCTAGCAAGGTGGAGGCCTGGGACACAAGGTCAAAAGCACATTTTACCATGCATGTTTGGTAACTAATAGCCCTAAAGGCTAATGTGGAGGCGGTATACACTTCATCCATTCTGTCCATGGTCTTGATTGGCAAAAGGGAAGTAGAGGGTAATTACCTAGATTGTCAGGAGACAGCTATAACTGCAGGGTCAGCCATGGGAGGTTTCAACAGAAACTTCTGTTAATCTGGATCTTTATAAAATCTATCAGACCTTTTAGGGGCAGGTGGTTAAGAATCTGGGTTCTTGGAGGCTACATTAAAGGTGTCCAGAAAGGATGGTAGAACTTGGGGAATAGCTAAGGGGGATTCTAGCTGTAGAAGCTCAAAATATCTTTTCTGGGTATCTGACATCAAGATAGACAGTATCCCACTTGAAGTACTCTCTTCATTTTTGTGATAAGTTTCCCCAAAGGAAATGTTCTCTGGAGGGGAATCACCCTCAGGCTTCGTCTGGGGAGTAATCGCCCACAATTTGAGAGAGAGAGATTCCTCAGAAAAGGAGTCATATTGTTCAGTTTCTTCATCTCCCTGCTGAGCAGTGATTAAAGGGAGGGAAGAAGCAGAGGCTGGCCTAAGGCTCAACAAAGGAATGTCTGTAGGAGCAGGGCCTGTAAGCCTAAGGGCCATAAAGACCTGCAGTAAGGAACTGAACGTCTGAATCTGGAGTAGCTTAAGGCACAGGGGCTCAAGTGTTTGGTTTGTTGTTTTTCCTTCGTTGGTGTTGGTTTAGGAGTTGGCCTTGTAAGAAGGGTCTGGGCTGGAGCAGAAGGGGTCTCTGTCTGCCGACCAAGTACTGGTTCCGGCTCAACGTTGGTTGAGGCCAGCGTCTGGGTAGACTAGACGTTGGTTGAGGCCAGCGTCTGGGTAGACTCCACTGACGTGCTCTCCGTAGCTGCAGTAATGGCCTCTACGAGGATCCAAAGTTAACGGAAGAATCAGCTGTCCCTCGGCCCCTAAATTGGTAGTCGGCAGGATGTCCAATAGCAGACCTGCAAACAGAGTAGGCCTAGAAACCTTGGCCTTCCTTCCTCAGTTCGGTTTGGGTGGGAGACCTGGGATCCATTCTGCAAGGCAATTCAATCTCTGATTCTCAAGATACAAATTTAAAGCTGCCAAACTGCTGCGTAAGGTCTTTGGTATGCATGACTGAAACGGAGAAGGTCTTATGGTTGTGCTCCACACCTAGGCAAAACACCCACTTGTGTGAATCCTTATGCAGTACCTGACTCCCACAATTACATTTGCTCTTTTTCTCAGACATCGGCTAAATAGCTGAATAAAACCTACAGCAACCAAGCTCAAGTAATAAGAAAAATGAAAACCCTAACGGGGTACTTAACTTATTTGGAGCAGAACAGTCTAAGCATACGTCTGCAGCTGAAAAGTTCTGAGGTCTGTGCATGCAGACGTCAATTTTGTAATAACTGGTTTATGGCCGTGTGCGTGACGTTCCATGCACCTGCAGCAGCCAGGATTAAGCTTTTGTATAGCAGCCGAAAAGCAACTCATTCCCAGTGATCACTTCCCCAATGTTCCCTCTCCTAAAAAATGGAATCAGGATAATTCTTTAAAGAATGCTGTAAAGACCAAGTATCAGTACTGCTTATACTTAATACTAAAGCACTGTTGCCTCAAATCAGTTATACAGAGACTGAATGTGAGAACGCAAACCAAACTTTCTTGGCAACATCCATTTTTTGTTTTAAAAAAAATGCAAACCAAACTAACCCCTTTACATGGCAGAAAATGACTATGAAGAAACAAAAAACCTGCAAAGATTTGCATATTGCTTGTGGTATATACTGCATCTTTCTCTGAAATTTAATTGTATAATTATGTAGCCAATACGCCTGAGAAAAGAAATGAACATATGAAATACTGAGACTACTGTCTCTTAATTCTAACATTCTAGCCAGCTTACTGCAGTAGAGTGACAGCCCTGGCTATTATACGAAACCAAAGAATGGAAGTCTGTTGGGAAAAGGCAATCAATGACCAATGTCAGCTCATCTATCCTGTTAAAAGTGGAAATGGTCTGATACATAGCATTTAATGGTGCTAAAACATGTGGGTGCACAAGGGCAGAAATATGCTACTGGTTCTACTAAGCAACACTGTGCACATGCACCTACAACAGGATTGAAATTAGGCAAGCAAAGAAAATACAATCTGCAAAGTAATGAGGCTGATTCCTATTAAAAGCAGCCCCACTCAAAGGGCAAGCCAGATACTGGCTTTTGGAAGGGAGGAGAGTCAGTCTGGGAATATGACTGACTGTAGACAGCCAATACGAAGGCCAAAAAACAAATCTCAAGCTGAAAAAAAATTACCTTTCAATTGCCTTTCCTGCTCTTCCTTTTCCTTCTTTGCTTGTAAGGCCAGAAGCCGTCTGCTCTTCACAGCAGTGACCATATCTTCAGCATCGAGGGTAGTCTGGTCATTCTTCCCTTTCTCTAATTCACCTTTTTTCACATCACCTTTACTCTTTTCTGTATCAGTTTTTTTGCTTTCAGGCTTCCCTTTCTCAGATTCAGCCTTTTTATTATCAGACTTCAGCTTCTCAGATTCAGACTTTTCTTTCTTCTTACTGGTTTGCTTCCCCTTCTCCGATTCATCGCCTTCACTCTTATTACCATCTTGTTTGCTTTTCCCAGACTCATCTCCATCAATCATTTTAATGTCAGGCTTTGCATTCTCAGAGTCAGATTTTTCTTGGTCTGCTTTATCTGACTGCACAATTTCAGACTCCATTTTCTCTGACTTCTGATCTAACTTTTCATTCTCTTCTTTTACATTTTCCTTAATTTTTGCCTCCATTTCTTTTTTCTTCAGCTTTTCTGCCCGCTTCCGATCATTTTCACCCTTCAGCATAGCAAGCCTTTCCTTCCAGAGCTCAGCAGACTTCTGTTGCATTGAGTCCACATGATCCTGCACAGAGTAGGTCATTAAAATTCTGTGGCACAATGCAGAAAGAATATTCAATTTCTCATCCGGAGATAGCTCAAAGAACTCTGTGTTTTCCAGTTTGTCAAGAAATTCATCCTGAACCTCATTGTCATCAAATCCAGAAGTATCTTTGCTCTCATCTGCATTTTCTGATGCCTCACTGTCCTCTTGGGCATCTGACCTGCGCAAGCACAGACGTACCAGATCAGATACTGAATGCATAGTAAGTGGTATTTCAGACAGTCTCATGCCAAGTTCAATGTAGTCCTCGGCAATTTCATCTTGCAGTAATGTCTGAAGCAAAACAACAAGGATTCTGTTCATGTAGAGGAAACCTCCCCTCTCAGAGGTCAGTGCCTCCATTAAAGCAGAAGCAGTGACTGGATACTGATCATCTGGCATAAGCAGGCCTGAATAACAGCTGAGAAATTCAGCAACCATTGCAACATCACCAAATAAAGTATTTGGCAAACCTTCTGGTGTGTCAACTAGCTTTAAAGGAGGCAAGTTCTTACCATCTAGATCTTGATCTTCGTATCTTTTTAGCTTCTCAAGCTTTTCCTGCAATTCCTTTTCTTTCCTCTGCTTTGCCTTCTCCTTCAATTTTTCCTTCAGTTCCTCACGTTTCTTCTTCAAGTATTCTTTGCGTTCCTCCACTGTCATAGAAGCCCATTTTCTTTTGTGCTCTAGTAATTCATAACGCTTTTGTACCAAGTCACGGAGTTCATCAGGGAGACGGGCACGTTCCTCAGCAGAGAGAATTTTTGCCACTTTTGCAATTAAGCAAGACAATGGTCCTTTTTTTTCCTCCTTGTCCTTATTTTCTTTGTAGTAATTTATTAAGTGCAGGGCTAAATGAGGCAAAAACTTTGGCTTGGCAATGACTTTTTCAGTACCTGCAGAATTCTTTGTTTTTGATGGCTTTACATTGCTTTTTGCCATATCTAGTAAAGTTATCTGCTTCATTTTTATTTTGGACTTAGACTTTCCAGGTGACTTTTGCCCATTCACTAGTTTTACCTTTTCTTTTTTCCCCGGTGATTTTTGGCCATTCAGTAATTTTGCTTTATCTTTACTTTTACTCTTGGACTTATCTGATGATTTTTCACCACTCTTGCTAGGCTTTGATTTTTCTTTTGATGCCTTATTTCCTGACACAGAGCACTTTTTGGCAGTATGGCAGTGGGTGCTCAGTTTTGTGGTAGACAGGGAAACTATTCTAATGACCTCTTCAAGATCATCTAGGTCACTTGTTGAAGTACCATTTTTCATTTGTAGTGGAGTTCCATTTACAGACTTTTTTGTTTTTATATGTCCCCAAATAGTTGGACTTTTTGAAGGACTAAGAGGCTTCTTTTTCTTGCTATCATTGGACTTATCATTCACCTTATTGGAATCGTCTGACTTATGCTTCTTAGAAGGTTTCTTCTCAGGAGATACTGAGCTCTTCCTCTTTCCTGGGTTGACAGTGGGATTCAAGGCCATATACTGGGAAAGAAATGAGGCATCAGTATTACAACAGAGAAATTAAAAAATACCAACAGCTTAAACTGCTGTCAAAGTATGTTCCAACGGCAGTTCAGTCAACTTCCTACTTTAAGTCCTAAATTTGAAAAAAAAAAACCAGCAAAAAAGTGACACTAGTTCAGATTTAAAAAAGTCTCCACGTATTACCACAATTTGTAACTGCATACAAGTTACTCAATTTCAGAAAAGGAAGCCTTGAAATATTGCATTGCTGGTATACTCACCAAATAAAGAACAGACTGGATAAAAAAATGCACACTAACGTTAGCTCAGCAGCCTAGCTGCAATGGCTGTGAAGATAAAGTTGGAACATAGTTATGGCAGCATTAATGTGAACAAAGCTGCAGTGTGTACATACATGTGTGTACTTACTTCACGTATACATTTATATACACATACATAAATATACTTACACATATATATGCACACAAAGCTTGCATTCCATATGCTCGAATGTTCATATCAAATGTGAACTAGCAGCATCAAGAATTTCAAACATACAGAAAAATGACTTTCAAAAGATGAAGGAAAACTATTTCCTCTCCCAATCTTCACACTAGATGCCACATTAGTGCAAAACTCATCTGGATAGTGGCACTGTTACGAGTTTTTTTTTTTTTTATAAATTTAAACTGGTATGGTTAGAGTTGCAGAAAGGGACAAAGTTATGATTAGCACCCATTACTAAGGTGAGCAGAGGCTTCTTCACCACCATAGTAATGGATGCTAACCCCAATGCTGCCCCTTCCCCAAACTCTACACCTTACCTTACAAATGCTCCCACAACACTGCCACTACACAAGACAAACATGCTGAAACTACATCTATACCATTACCAAATCCTGAAATACACATTCAGGCACACACAAAACATCTTCGATCACAACTCACACGCACACCCCCCATCCAAATGCCACATACCACCCCCTTACCATATGACAAAATTCAAGGAATATATATACACGTGTGTATGTATATATATATATATATATATATATATATATATATACATACATATACATATACATATATATATATATATATATATATATATATACACACATATATACATATATATATATATATACACACACACACACATACACAGAAACACACAGACACGTGCATTACATTATATATACATACATATACGAGTGCACACGCACACACGTGAATGACATTCAGACATGCAAGAGTACGCATGCAAGTGTATTGTACACAGCTACTACAGGTCCGGACATCCAAAAATCATAGCTGACTAAAGTCACGATAATTTAGGACTCAACTTTACAGGTGTCATGCATCCCTCAAACAGCATTTTTTGGATGGGTGCTACACTGCCAAACCCCCCCCCCACAATTTCCCCTTTTAAATTACATATCTCAAGGGTCGTCTAGCTGCAGACAGTGAGGGGGAAATCCCAAATTAATGAGACATTGGACAAACTACAATTTTGAACAGTAGTGTGCATCCCATACAGACATATGTATACTTAACATGCACGCAAGCAAACTGCAACCAGTAGAATTTATCTGCATGCCCACCTATACACAAACACAAAAAACACACATATGTGAGGTACTTAATATACTAACATACACATGCTTGCACATTCTGTAGCAGCATTAAAAAAGTTACAGTATTCTTAGAGAAATTACAGGTGTGTATACTTGCCAAAAATGTAGATGTATTCACTGCTGCAGTCCTAATGTGTGGGATTTCCCGACATTGAGCCCTTGGCAGGCTCGACTATAGTCTCCCTCCTCCTCCTGGGACAAGCAGACACCATATCCAAAGTCGCGTCTGGGTATAAGGGGAGTCTCAGCAGACCATAACCCCAGTACTTTTCTTGCCCCCAAAACTAGCAACTCCCCCACCCCCCCGTGTCCCTGATGCAAAGGGTCTTGTACCCTGTAATCCAGGAAAAAGTAGTACAAAGAGGGTTAATCTGCCTGAGGAGAATGCCCCATCCTACACTGTAGGCTGAGGGGGGATACTTTAACAGTGAACACACATCAACATCTACGCATTTATGTTAAGTACAGACAACTGTACTATGTTCTTCATATTTCATTGTTGTAGTCCTAAGTTGTGGGACAATTCCCAAAGCTGAAAGGGAGGATGGAAGATTAAGATGTGAGGATGCCCTGCAAGACTGTAGTGGCAAATCCTGCTCTAGACTTGAAGGCAGAAATATGGTAATGTTTGGTAAAGGTATGCACTAAAGGTCAAGTTGCAGCCTCCAAAATCTCCCTAGTAGGCACTCCTTTAAAAAGCAGTAGAGACAGCAGTAGCTCTGGTGGAACATGCCCTCAGCATCAGCGGTATCTTACCATGACAGCTGTAACAGATACAGTGGGAGATCCATTTGGAGATGGTTTTCTCAAACTGGTTTCCCCACAGAGCTACTGGGGAAGGTTGCTAACAGTTTGTCTGATTTACTTACACTCTTGGTTCTAAGTAGCAACACAGTTGCCTATGTGTAGCCTAAGAATGAAGGATCCTTTCCCTCTTGTTTTGGGGGTTGGGGAAGAAAGTATGCAAATTTATGGATGGATTTAACAAGGTCTCAGTTGCCACTGAGGGTATAAAGAAAGGGTGAGTTCTGAGTGAGAGACTGGGTGGAAAATGAAGGAATTCATACACGAGAGCCTGAAGCTCAAACTCTTCTCGCTGAGATGATAGCTAGTTATAGGGTAGGCTTTCAGGTTAAAAATATATAATTCAATGGAAGCACCTGGTTTGAAAGATGGACAGGTATGTTTCTCAAACACAAAACTGAGGTCCCAGGGGTAGATGTGAAGGGTTTCTGGGAGGCCTAATCTGAACAACCCCCCTCAAACTGTTTCACAAGGGGGTGCAAAGAGAGTTGGGGCTGAGAAGCCAGGTAGGCTGAAAAAGCTGAAGCATGGATTTTTATGGAGGAGTAAGAGACCTTTGTCAAAAAGGCTGTCCAAATAAGACAGACTAAGGAATCTTAGCTAGACAAGGGGTGCGTGCTTTTTCTCTGCACCAAAGGGTGAATCCTTTCTATTTGGTGCTGTAAGATTTCCTTGTGCTTGGCCTCCTGGCCTTGTAGAATATCCAGGTCCTGCTCATCAAGGAAAGGATCCTTCCATGAAATTAAAGCATCATCCACAGGTTGGGTTAAATATTGTCCTATGTTAATAGATCTATTCTCTGTGGCAGCTGCCACAGTTCCGTGCTAGTTAGGTTGAGCAGCAAAGGTACCAGTGTTGCCTGGGCCAACCCGTGGCTGTAAGTATTACTCTTGGCCCCTCATCTCAAACTTTAGCAACACCCTGGGGAGCAGTGGTACTGGAGAGAAAGCATAAAGAAAAAGGCTTGTCCAAGTGAGAGAAAGCATCAGTTTTCCAGGCTGACAATTTTGTCCCTGGAGCAAAACTTTTCATATGAACATATTATTTGGTGGCAAAAAGGTCCGTCAACGGCACATTCCATTTATTGGCTATGCTCAAATAATTCTCAATGCAGTCGCCACTCATGGGGATCAGACAGGCTTCTATTGAGGTAATCTGCTGTTGTTCGCTTACAACTGGCAATGAGGTGCAACCGTAGGGAGTGACCAGTTTCCACAAACATCTATAGCTAGGAAAGGAAGTGGGTAAGAGTGCCCCCCTCCCCCCATTTATGTACCATATAACCATTGTGTTGGCCATCTTCACTACTAGTACTACAGGCTTCCATTCCTTTTAGAAGGCTATCAGGCCTTTCTGGACTGATGCAAGTTTTTAGATGCGTCTGAACTTGAGTCCCATTTGCCTAGAGTCTAGAGGCAGTTGATATGCGCTCCCTCAGCCTATTTCTGATGCATCTATTGTCAGAGTTTGTCCTGGGGATGAATTTGACAGGGAGACCCAGACTGAGGAAGCATGCTTGGTCCCACCAGGTGAATTACTTCTTGAGGCAAGGTATTAGTTTCAGCTTTGCTGTGAATGTTGAGACCACGTATTTGTAAGTTATCACGAAAGTTTCCTCGTGCATTCTGGCCAGGAGAATCATGGAGGAATGCAAGAGACCATTTAACCCAGGACCGTGGGGTACTCCCTGGCTGTGAGGTAATCTCTGAACATGGTTTGTCTAAAATAAAGGGTCAAGAAAGAATCAGTCTGTGGGTAAGGCGGCCTTCTTAACAGCTGAATTCTGAACAGTCTCTGAAAAAACAACTCTGGCTATGGGCTTTAAGATTTTTGTACATTGATGGTGAACCTCAGAGGTTAAAAGGTTCTGTGTGAAAAGCAAATCCAATCTGAGTTCTTCTAGGTTTGTTGTCTGAATGAGGCAATTGCTCAAACAGGGGTAAATATGTATCCCCTTTGTTCTGCAGAAGGCTAAATACGGATCCCCTTTGTTCAGCAGAAGGCTATCAGTGGGGCTAAGCATTATGTGAAAACCCCGGGAGCAGTGGATAAGCCAAAGGGATGGGTACAGAAAGTACAGTTGTGTACACTTGCCATAAATGTAGATGTTAGAGTGTATTTACGGTTGCAGTCATCACATTTGGGTTATCTGCCTGCAGGTAGCCCTCAGCCGGCCTGAATACCAGCGTCTTCGGATTTCTGCATCGGAAGCTGTCGCTTCTTCCATGACGTCAGGTCGTCAGGGGCATAAAACATGCAGCCGATGCCATTACATCAGTTTTTTTTCTCAGATGTCAGGTGTCCACACAATAGGAAGCAATTGTATGGAATGGTACACACCCATCAAACAGAAAATACACATGAAAGGATACATCTATACCAAAAAAGAAGAAAAGGTATATAATCAAGAGACGTCAGGGGGCTGGAGGGAGGGTAACCAGGACTGCAACAGTGAATACACTCGAACATCTATATTTATGCTAAGTGTACACAACTGTACTATGTTCTTAGTGTTTCACTGTTGCAGTCATCAAATTTCGGTTGATTCCCAAAGCTAAGGAAGGAAAGAGGTAGTTAAATAGCATTAGGGCCAGCTATTAAGGTTCATAGGTAGATACTAGGCTATCTGCTCTAGGGCATTTATAAGCCTAGCCAGAGTGTATTTGGCTTCCGCCTTCCTATTAAGATTAGCCTACCGTGCCCTCTAAAGTAGGTCACAGAAGGTACCCTTTAAGATTAGTTTACTGTGCCTCTGTCTAGCAGGGACACAGAAGAGATCACAGGGGTGAATTTGCGATTTCCCATCCACGCATCCACATTTCGCTTGAAGAGGGTCAGCAAGGGGCTGTCCAACATGAATTGGGATTCTATTCCAGAGTGAGGGTAGCCTCTGGGAAATAAATCTGTCCCTTCAGCATGTCCCAATTATTTTTGTGTTGAGGTTTAAGTCCCTGGAGTGTGCAGTTCTAAGGGACTTGGATTTGTTGAGGTGGAGCATGTCCATTAATTCTGGGTTTGACATGGCTTTGTACGTCAAGCATAGATCGCCTCTGAGTATGCGGTAAGCAACCAAGTAGAGCTGGAGTTTCTTTAGTAGAGCTGCATAGGACATCTGTTTGTAGCCCATGATCATCTTGGTGAGGTACTTTTGGGGCATCTCCAGTTGCTGCAGGTGTCGAGTAAGGTACATCCCAAAAGGGGCATTGTATTCAATTATGGGCCTGACGAGTAGAGGGGCACAATGACCTCTCGATCTAGATGCGAACCCTTTCGTGATAAGGTGGGCTATATAGAAGGTCTTTCTAACCACTTTGGCAACGTGATTATCAAAGGAGAGATTACTATCTACTATTAAGCCCTGCAAGACTGCTGTGGCAAATCCAGCACTGGATTTAGAAAAGATAAGCAGGTGGTAATGCTTGAAGGTATGTACAGAGCTCCAGGATGTCCCTGGTAGGGACTCCGAGAAATGCCGTAGAGGTAGATGCAGCCCTGGTGGCATGTGATCTTATCCCCTGTGGGGTAGGTTTCCCATGGTGCTTGTAACAGAAATGAATGCAATGGGCTATCCATTTGGAAAAGGTGTGCTTTGAAATGGCCTTCCCCTCTGCCCGTGCAGCAAAGCAAACTAGCACCTGGTCAGATTTTGAGAGGCTTAGTCCTGTCCAAATAGAATCTAAGTTATCTGTGCACGTCCAGAGTGTGCAGTACCCATTCCCCTTTGTTTTGTGGGTTAAGGAAAAAGTAGGCAAATGAATGGACTGGTTTAGTGCCACACTAGACACCACCTTGGGCATAAAGGAAGGATTAGTCCTGAGGGAAACACTGTCCATATGGAAGATAATGACAGTCAAATGATAGATAAAACTTCTCCCAACAGGGTACTTAAATTTTCAGTCTCCTCTTTCTCTGGTGTGGCCCAACCAACACTCTGGCACTCTGCTTCCAGCTCCAACAGCAAGAACTAACTAAGGTTATGGCACCAGCCAACTTCCCTTATACCCAACTGTAGTGACATCCAATAGGGAGTCTGTCAACCCCAGCAAGAGGGAAACTATTCTCCAGTAGTCAGGCCAGCCAAGGGCTTCCACTGTGGAAAATCACACAAATTACGACAAGCACTGAAACGCAAAGAAAGAATCCTTGTGTAAAATCTTACCATAACCATAGATGTCCTCTTACATGTTGCAGTATTCTTAGTGTGGGATTCGCTGCCTCAAGGACCAGAGCGTCAACTCCTATACAAAAGCTTAAGCTTGGTTGCTGCAGATGTGTGGGCCGTCACACAGACGGCCCTAAACCAGGGACTTTAAATGTGACGTCTGCACGCACAGACCTCAGAACTTAATTGTCCAGCTGGACAGCCAAGCAAAGAGCAAAATGTCCACAAGAACTGTGAAGAGACACTTGCTGGCTAATCTGACCTTAGTCTAGCTGGTGCTCCAGGGTGTCATTTAGACAAGTCAACAGGAATGAAGGGGGTCATGTAGGAGGGAAGGAATACTTCAACATGGTAGGGAAGGACATCTATGGTTATGCTAAGACTTTACACAACTACTCCATGTCCTATTCCTATGTTGCAGTATTCTTAGTGTGGGAGAATGCCACAGCTTATGGAGGAGGTAGAGGCAACAGACTCCAGAAAGCCCAGCAGGATTGCCCTAGCAAACCCTGCCCTGGCTCTTGAGACATGGTCCAATGTGTAGTGTCTGGTAAAGGTATGTATAGTGGACCAGGTAGCTGCCTCCAGAATGGAGGCAGTGTCCAGGCCTTTGAGGAAGGCATTGGAGGATGCCACAGCCCTGGTAGAGTGAACTCTTACCCACTGAAGGTCCTCACCATGGTAGGAGCAGCAGAAGCAGATGGTTTGTTTGGAGACCGCCTTGCACTGGGATGGAAGCATACAAATAGCTGGTTGGATTTTTTGATTGACTGTTTTGTCTAAATAAAACCTTAGATGCCTGTGAACCTCCAGGGAATGGAGTATCCTCTCAGTCATTAGTGGGAGAGGAGAAGAAGGTGGGCAGGGAATGGAGTATCCTCTCACTCTCATTAGTGGGAGGGGAAGAAGGTGGGCAGGTAAATGGACTGGTTTAAGGACAGTTTGTTGACCACCTTTGTCTTGAAAGAAGGGTTGGTGCGCAGGGTCACCCTGTCCTTGTGGAAGATAGTGTAGGGTGGGAAGGCCATGACCGCTTGCAACTCTGAGACCCTTCTAGCATAGGTAAGGGCCGCCAGCAGAACAGTCTTCCACGTGTACATTTGGAGTGTTGCAGAATTGGCTGGCTCGAAAGGAGGCAGCAAGAGTTTTTCTAGGATAAAGTTAGTCCCACAGGGGTGAGACGGGCTTTCTTGGTGGTGTGATGTGCATAACCCCCTTTCAGGAATATGTTAACCTCTAGCCTGGCTAGTGGAGGGGGTTCTAGGGGTAAGCAGGCAGAAAAGTACAGTTTTGTACCTACAATAAATGTAGATGTTAGAGTGTACACCCTGCAGCAGTCATCACACGGGTTATCCTGTCGTTAGGCGGTCCCCGCAGTCTGCCGGAATTCCAAAGTCTTGGTCCGGCATCGGTTGCTGTCGCTTCTTCCCTGATGTCAGTGCGCCATGGGTATCCATATTGCAACGGACGCCATTTTCTTCAGTTTTTCTTGCCCCAGATGTCAGGTGCCCCCAAAAAGGTTGTCAATAATTAGTACCAAATTGAGTAAATTTTGCAAAAACACCAAATCCCTCCAGCTATAAGCAAATGCATCAGGAAGGTATTGTAGAGGTTTTAGCCAATTAGTTCAGAGGGGATGGAGGGAAGGTAACCTGGACTGCAGCAGGGTGTACACTCGAACATCTACATTTATGGTAGGTACAAAACTGTACTATGTTCATCGTGTTATCCTGCTGCAGTCATCATACTTGGGTTGAATCCCAAAGCTAAGGATGGGTGGAGGAATGCTAGAGGGTTATTAGAGGCTAGGAGGCCCTGCAGAACTGCAGTGGCAAAGCCAGCTCTAGTCTTAAGAGTAAAGTGGTAAGTGATGGTGTTTGGTAAAGGTGTGTACTGAACTCCAAGTTGCAGCTTCCAAAATCTCCTCGGTTGGAACCCCCCTGAGGAAGGCTGTAGATGTAGCTGATGCCTTGGTAGAGTGGGGCCTAATGGTAGCCGGAACTGGTTTTCCATGATGGGTATAGCAAAACCGAATGCAATGCCCTATCCATTTGGAAATGGCTTGTTTTGATATAGCCTTCCCTTGTGAAGCTGTAGCATAGGATACAAAGAGCTGGTCAGATTTTCTGAAAACCTTAGTTTTATCCAAGTAGTAACGAAGTTGCCTGTGAATGTCCAAGGAATGCAGGAGTCCGTCTCTTTTGTTCTGTGGATTTGGGAAGAAGGTGGGTAAGTGGATTGTTTGATTTAAAGCCAACACTGGAAACCACCTTAGGCATGAAGGAAGGATTAGTTCGTAGAGAAACTCAGTCGATGGAAAATGAGGAAAGGTTCCACTGCCATTAGTGCCTG
The DNA here is from genome assembly GCF_019279795.1 of Protopterus annectens. Classification (NCBI taxonomy): domain Eukaryota; kingdom Metazoa; phylum Chordata; order Ceratodontiformes; family Protopteridae; genus Protopterus; species Protopterus annectens. The sequence goes on along the minus strand of NC_056747.1, from coordinate 419,248,123 downwards.
TAGCTCTGAGACTCTTCTAGTTGAAGTTATTGCTAGCAGCAGGGCAGTCTTCCATGATAGAAACTGTAGATCTGCAGAGAAAGCTGGTTCAAAGGGAGGTAGCGTACGTTTTTCCAGAACAAAATTGAGGTCCCATGTTGGTGTAGGTGCTCTCCTGCGGGGTCTAATGTTTTTGCCCCTCTGAGGAACGGTCTTAGAAGTGGATGCGAAAATAAGGGTGGATCCGTGTTGTAGTGGGCTGAAATAGCTGATGCATGGATTTTAATGGAAGAAAAAGAAAGTCCTTTGTGCAACATTCTCAGTTAAGTACTGTAGAATCCTGAGGCATGTGAGGCTGAAGTGTGTCATGGTCTTAGCTTGGTTCCAGGCACAAAACCTTTTCCATTTGTCCGAATAGGCCTTCCTGGTGCTGGGCCTCCTAGCTTCCAGAATAACATCCATAACAGCTTGGGAAAGAGGAGCTGGCTGGATGCTTAGGTGATATGCCATGCAGCCAGATTTAAGGTTTTGAGCTGGCCGTGAAGAATATGATTGTTTTGCTGTGTGAGCAAATGAGAAATTTGTGGTAAAATCCAAGGTGGGCCCTGGGCCATATTCCTCAAAAGTGGGTACCAGTGCTGGCGTGGCCAGTCTGGGGCTATGAGTATCAGTCGTGGTCTCTCTGACTTTCAAAAGCACCTTTGTGAGGGGAGGCAATGGAGGGAAGGCATATACTGTCAGGTTTTTCCAACTGAATGAGAGTGCGTCCACTTTCCAAGCTTGGTGGTGCAGTGTTCTTGTACAAAATTTTGTTAGTTGATAGTTTTGAGGACTGGCAAACAGGTCTATGTCTGGAAGGCCGCATTTTTGAGTTGTCATTGCAAATACTTGTGGATCCAGTTTCCACTCGTGGGGATCCATGTTTCTGCTGAGGTAGTCTGCAAATGTGTTCTTTTTTCCTGGCAGGAATTGAGCTTGTAACTGAACTTGGTAAGCCAGAGCTGTGTTCCACAAGGTCACTGCTTGCCTGCATAGAGGGTAGGAGTGTGTACCCCCTTGTTTATGTACCACATTACTGTGGTGTTGTCAGTCCTTATTGTAAGTTGTCCTGGTTGTAATAGATCCTTGAAGGCTGTCAGAGCATTCTGTACAGCTAGCATCTCTTTTTGATTGATGTGCAGATTCCTTTGATCTGCAGTCCATACACCTTGAACGCACTTGTCCTGCCATGTGCCCCCCCCCAGGCGTAGTCCGATGCATCTGTTGTCATAGTTTGCCTGGCTGGGGGCAAGGTGAAAGGCTGACCCTTGTTGAGGTGACATGCCTGTGACCACCACAGAAACTCCTGTTGTAGGCAGGGAATGAGAGATAGTGTCCAAGCTGTGGCTGTGTTGAGACCATATGCTTTTTAGGTACCACTAATTTCCTCATATGCAGCTTTTCAAATGGTATTAGTAGTATGCAAGATGCCATGAAGCCCAAGGCCTGCAGAATATTTCTTGCAGATAGTTGGGTCTTTGTTGCCATTGTTTTGAAATATCGAGTCAGTTGTAGTTTGTCTGGCGTCAGATAAGCCTTCTGGGCCGTTGTATTCAAGCTGGCACCCAGGAATGTCATATTTTGTGAGGGTACTAGTTTTGATTTCTTTTTGTTTACTGTGTACCCTAGGCAACTTAGATGTTTTACAAAAGCCAGATGTTGGAAGAGGATGTCCTTGCTTTCTGCTTGGATGAGGCAGTCATCCAGGTATGGGTATATTTGAATTCCTCTGTCTGCAGTACGCAATTACTGGTGCCAGGCATTTTGTGAAAACCCTGGGCGCAGTAGATAAGCCAAAGGGCAGTGCAGAGAATTGGTAATGGGTTGAACCTGCAATGAAGCGGAGGTATCTTCTGCAACTTTGTCTGATAGGGACATGCAGGTATGCCTCCTTGAGGTCCAACATTACTAGCCCTGCTTTCTTGCCCAACATGGGAAGAACCTGCTGTAGTGTTAGCATCTTGAATTTGGGTACTTGTAAGGTGTTTAGTATTGAAAGGTCCAGAATTGGTCTCCAGGAATTGTCCTTTCTGGGAACTAGAAAGAGTCTTGAGTAAAATCCTTGGCCTTGCTCTCGAGTAGGTACCAGTTGAATGGCTCATGTCCATGAGAGCTGTAATTTGCTTTTGTGCCTCTGCCCATTGATTTTGTGGCAGGTTTGGCATCCCTCTTTTCATTGGCAAGGTGTGAAAATGGAATCTGTATCCTTGTGAAATTATGTCTAGGACCCATTTGTCCTTTGTGACAATGTGCCAGTTGTCTGAAAAAAGTGCGAGTTTTCCTCCCAAGGGCGCTGCCAACAGATTGTTGCTTGGCCAGATGAGGTGCAAGTCATTGAGTTTGCCTTCTGGTAGGTTGGGACCCGTCTTCTCCTCCCTTCTGTGTTGCAGTGCCCCATTGTCGAGGTTTGTACTGGGCTTGTGGTTGTCCTCTGCCTCTTGGACGTCTATATTTACCCCTCTGTGGTCCGTCAGTAGCTGGAAAGGACCAATTTTTTGTTGGCCAATTTCTGCTGAAGCGAGGGAGCTGTACCTGTAGGAAATCTTTGACTGTCTGCATAGATTTTGCCTTATCCTCCATTTTCTTTAAGACTTTTGCTTTAACTCCAAAAAGAACATCCTGCTGTAAGGGAGCATCTAGAAGCTTTGCTTTAACATGATCAGGCAGAGTTTGTTCCTTTAACCAAGCATATCTACGTATAACAGACCCAGTGACAGCTGCTCTGCAGGAGGCCTCCAGAGAATCAAACCCACATTGTAAGGTGTTTGCCCACCTGTTCAGTTGCATGCAACAGATCCTGCATTTCTTTCAATTCAGACTATTGAGGGAGAGTGGTGATTCTTTGCTTTAACTGTGAGATTAGAAATTGCTGATACTTAAGCATGTGGAATTGGCAATTTAGTGCCCTCATAGCTAGAGTGGCTGAGGTGTAAACCTTTTTCCCCCATCTGTCTAGTGCTCTGAAATCCCTTTCAGAGGGTACAGGATTTTTAGCCATAGAAGCCTTAGCCCCTTTGGGACCCTGGGAGATGGTCTCTGGGTCAGCAACAGGACTTTTATAAAGAAATTTATGGGAATCAGGCACTGTGTAGTATCTAACAGGTTTGGCCGGAGCAGGTGGTAGTCTGGGTTCAAACTGGATTCTAAGTAAACATCATCCACAATGTCTAACACAGGTGGGATAGCAAGTGGTCTGTGCTGGGGGAGTAAAAGAAACTGAGCCTTTTCTTCGAGTCAGAGTAATCCTGACCTTCCCAATGGAAATGTTCCCTCATAGTGTGTAAAGTTTCCCCAAAGGAATAGTCTTCAGGAGGAGAAGCTGAGGGAATGGAATTCCTCAGCATCAGAATCTTCATAAGGAGAGAAGGAGTAATCTTGGTCTTCAGAAGAGGCTGAAGAAACTGACACTTGTTCAGAGGATGCATAATCTTCCTCGTCTAGGCCTTTTGTCAGGAGGAGGCTGGGAACCCCTGATTAAAGAGATCAAATCTTCAGCCATTTTGAGCATCTGTTTCTTAGGCATGGGGCCTTGAACAGGGGACTGAAATGCAGTCCTTTTAGATTTAATAGAAGTCTTAGTCTTAGGATACGTTTTAATGGTAAGCGTAGTCGGTCTGAAAACGCCTTCAGAAACTGAAGGCGTTTCAGCAGTACCGGCATCTTTATCAGCAAAGTAGTCTGTAGAGCCTGAACAAAATGGCTGCGTCAGCCTGGTACATTCCATTAGAAGTTCAGAAGCGGTCTCTGGTTCCAAATCTGCGGTAGTCAGGGGCTGCATCGGAGCCTCACTGAGGACCGGAGACCGGACCAGCCGAGGCCTCGGAATCTGGCTTAGGCCTGGGCTGTCTGTCCTTATACTTGCATTTTTTGTGCACGCCAGTAGTCGGTTGCTCCGATGGCATACCGTAATTAAATTTTCTACCGTACTGTCGTGCGAAATCAAAGCGCCTTTTAACAGTACGTTTATTAAACCTAGCACAAAAACGACAACTAGTGACGTCGTGGTCTGGGCCTAGGCAAGGTATGCAGTAAGAATGAAAATCCTTATGAGGTATTTGCTTCCCACAAGAAATACAATTGTTAACTTTTTCTGACATCGGTCTGAGGCAAGAAGAGTTTCCCCAACGGGGTACTTAGCTTTATAGAAGACTTCGGCCTGAAATTCGAATTCGAAAATCTCAGGAGTCGGCCGACCGGCACTTGCGAACTGCTTCTGCTTCGGGCACCACGCGGCAAGAAAGACTGAAGAAAATGGCGTCTGTTGCAATACATATACCCCTGGCGCACTGACGTCAGGGAAGAAGCGACAGCAACCGACGCCGGACCAAGACTTTGGAATTCCGGCCGACTGCGGGACCACCTGACAGGATAACCCAAGTGTGATGACTGCAGCAGGGTAACACGATGAACATCTGCAAATTGGGTGGAATTTCACTGAGGAGTACGAAAAGCCAACCTTGAGAAGTTCACACACAGGTAAGGACTAGAGAGGTATCCACTTGAAAGGTATCCTTGCGCCTATGGAGACAACACTTGGAGAATCTTTCCAATTTAGACATGTAGGATCTCCATGTAGTAGGTTTCCTGGCCTCCCACACAGGACCGAAAGCACGTTCACAGAATATTGGTGTCTGAAGAGAATTCAAAGTTTATCATCCAGAGTGTTAGACATATCTGTAGACTAGGATGAGTGAGTGTTTCCTTCTGTTTTGAGTAACCCACCATGTGGGTAACTTGTGGTGATTACCCTTGGCAATTGATAGTTGGGCGAACTAGTGCTCCCTTGGCCAATAGGGAGTCACCAGCAAGATTTCTGGATTGTTCTTCCTGATCTTCAGGAGGATCTTTTGTATGAGAGGCAAGGGTGGAAATGCATATAGAAACCATCCCTTCCATGAAATGCTGAAGCCGTCCACCCTCCAAGCAACTGGAGAGTGGTGCTTGTTGCAGAATTTCTTCAAATGTCTGCTCTGGGAGAAGGCAAACAAATGTACTGGTGGTGTGCCCAACCCGTGAGCAATGTCTAGAAAAATGTCCCTGTTCAGCAACCACTCGAGTTGTAGAGAGGACATTTTGCTGAGAACATCCACTTGTTGGTTGTCCTGAGAAAAGGGTGTAGGTTGCTAGCAGGGATGAGCTGTTTCGGGAGGCAAGATCCCAAAATTTTAATTATCTGGCAAAGGACTGGTACTGTGTGAAGATTTGAAGGAGGCCTGGATGCAGGACTGGGAGAAAAGCTTTCAAGGCCAAAAGGTCTGCTGTCATTTCCCCCACACTGTTTCTTTTGGATGGTAGGTTGCCAGGTCTCCTGTACCAAGAAGCCCTTCATGGTAGCCCCCCAGCCTAGGTCTGCTGCATGTGTGCATGTACTGAGTTGGGATGGGGGGGTGTTTGAAGTGGAAGGCCTGGGCTCATTTGGATTTGTTGTATCCACCACATTAGTTCTGCTCTGAGGTAGAGTAAGAGTGGAATCTGAAACTCTAGCGGGTGTGCGTGCTGAGACCACACATTCTTCAAGTACCACTGCAGTTTTTGCATCGGCCATCCTGGTCAAAGGTAACACAGGGATGGTGGCTGCCAGACCCAGAACTGTGGGAATTTGTATTGCGATACCTGTTGGACAAGCATCAGGTCATAGAAGTTGGTAGAGAGGGAGAGAACTTTGCCCTAAGGGAGGAATGCCTGCATCAGATCTGTTCTGATTCTGCAACCCAGAAAGATTTTGTGCTGAGGGGTTAGGGATGATTTTGGGATGTTGAAGGTGAACCCCAAGCCTTGTAGCACGGACATGGTAACTGTAGGTGGTTTTGTAGGGTTTCTTCCTCTTTCTGCCAAATGAGGGTGTTGTCTAGGTAGGGGTAATTTTGAATGTTTTTGGTTGTGCAAAAGGCTATTGTTGGGGCCAGGCATTCTGTGAATATCCTGGGTGCAGTAGATAAACCAAATGGCAAGGCTGTAAAAGTGAGAACAGGGCCCAATAAAACTCAACTATTTTCTGTGAGGGTTTTATGGAAACAAGCCTCATTTATATAGTGTGGCCATAAAGGCCTGGGCAGGCAATAATGGGAGAAGGGTTTGTAGGGATAACATTTGAATGATGGAACTTTTAGAAAGGACATAGCCAGAACTGGCCTCAAAAGGGCCATCTTTTTTGTGACGAGAAATAATCTTGAGTATAAGCCTTTTCTTTCTTGTCCTAATAAGACAGGTTCCATGGTTCAGAAGATCCTGTAGGATCTGAGGAATAAGGTGTAGTTTTTTTGTGGGGAATGGGATGCCCCCTGTCAGGAGCTTTTCTTTCCAAGAGAGGAAATATCCCTCATGTAGTATTTACAGCACCCAGCAGTCTGTGGTAATGGTTCTACAAAGGGGAAGGCAGTGGGAGAGGCAGGCTGACGAGGGGAGGTGAGCAAGGCAGACATGCATTGTTAGAGCCATTTCAGTCATGAACAGGCAGTCTGACAGTAGGTAAAAGAGATGAGGAGGGAATCCGTCTTGACCGCTTGTCTGGGGATACAGCAATCACTGCTGGGTGTGCCAGGGATAGTTTTACTAGGAATTTTTGGTCATCCAGCATGTTATAGAAACTGTCAGGTCTTCTAGGAGCAGGTGGGTTGTCAAGTCTGGGTTTTTTGAGGCTGAAGAGAATGCATCAAGGTAGGCAGGAATAACGGCTGGAATGGCTGAAGAGGAGGGAGATTCCACTTGAACTCAAAGTATCTCTTGAGTTTGTCATTTGGGAAAAGTCCCTTTTAATTTTTTTCATCTTTGTGAGGGACTTCCCCCCCCCCACCAAAAGTGATATTCCTCTGCTGGAGGGACCCCTTCCATGGATTCTTCATCACGGAAATATTCTAGTGGAGAGGCAATTTGAGATGATTAAGTAATGGACTCATCAGAAGATTAATACTAAACCTCCTCCTCTTCTTGGGAAGTGGGAAGATGGAGAAAAGCAGATGCAGGCCTAGGGCTGAGAACAGGAATGGTGCCAAGGGCCATCATGGCCTGCATCAAGGAGATGGTGAAAGACTGCCGGTCAGGATCTCCCACCGTGGAGGGGTTTAGTTTTCTTCCTTTTTAAGAGTAGTCCTAGGAGAAGGCCTAATTTTAAGGGTTTGGATGGGAGCTGCGGCTTCAGGTAGCAGAATCCAAGTCGGCCCTCATCGGTAGGGACAGACATTTGAGCTAACTCCATGGACATGCTGGCCATTACTTCTGAAGCAGCTTCCGAGAGAAGTCGACACAGTAGATGGCTCTAAAATTTTCTTCAACCCTAAATCGGAAGCTTGCGGGACATCTGAAGGCGGAGTTGCAGAAGTACTAGGCCTTGACAACTTGGCCTTTTTTCATGGTGGTTCCACTGGGGTGGCCTACTCAGGATCCATCCAGAGTGCTAATTTTTTAAGCCTCTTGTTTTCTAGGTACAGATTAATGGCGGCCAGACAGCTTTTGAGTATCTACGGCAAAAAGGATTGACAAATAGTGAAAGAGGTATGGTCAATTCTCGGCCTGGGCAAAATACCCAACTGTGTGCGTCTGAGGAATCTGAGCCTGCATCAGCATTTACCCTTCTAAGTCGACAGCCAACGGGGGAGAAAGTACAGTTGTGTACACTTACCATAGGTTCATAGGTTCATAGGTTCATACTAGGCTATCTGCCCGAGGGCATTTACAAGCCTAGCCCATAGTTTTGTGGCTTACGCCACCCCTTTAGTATGGGGAACTATACCCATTATTTTGCTGTGCCTCTGTTGAGCAGTGACACTGAGGTAATCCCTGGGGTATATCTGCGATCTCCCATCCATTGGTCAAGATTTCTCTTGAACAAGGCCAGCGAGGTGCTCTGCCTCACATATACCGGGATTTTATTCCACAGCATAGGAGTCTTTGGGTGATGAATCTATCCCTCCAGCACGTCCTATTAATAGCCGTGTCGAGGTTTAAGTCTCCCGCCCTTGTGGCTCTGACGGATCTAGATTTTTTGAGGTGAAGCATATTCATCAAATCTGGGTTTGACATGGCCTTGTATGTTAGGCAAAGGTCACCTCTGAGCAAGCGTGGCGACTGAATAGAGCTGGAGTTCTTTCAGTCGGGCAGCATAGGACAGATGTTTGAGACCCTTTATCCTTTTGGTGAGGAACTTTGTGGCCTCTCCAGCTGCTGCAAGTGTCGGGTCAGATACATTCGAATGGGGCATTGTACTCAATCATTGGTCTGATGAGTGATGAGTATAGGGAGACTATGACCTCCCTTGATCTAGATGAGAATCCCTTCATGATAAGGTGGGCAATGTAGAAGGTCTTCCTAACTACTTTAGCTACATGGGTGTCGAATGACAGACTACTATCAACCTGGGTCCCCAGGTCCCTGATAACTTCTTCTGTACTCAGTGGATTGCCACCTATTTGGTAGCTAGGGGTAACCTTGTTTTTCGAAGGGTATGACTATGCATTTTTGGCATTTAACTTTAGGCCATGGCTCTGGCACCAGTTATCCGTTTCTGTGAGACCCTTCTGAAGGATATCTGTGTCAGATGTGTTTTCTACTATGGCCCAGTTTGCAGTCATCTGCAAACTTTGTCAGCCATAACCCTCCTGTGTTTGCTTGTACTTGGAAAAGTAGATGCCAAACAAGAGTGGGCCCAGGACTGAGCCCTGTGGTACACCACTTGTGACAGGCTTTGAGTCTGACATGGCGCCAGCAACTCTGACCCTGTGGGTTCTGTCACTCAGCCAGTTTGCAACCCATCTTGTGATGTATGGGTTAACATTTAAGCTGATGAGTTTTTCAATGATACCCGAGTGGGGTATTGTATCAAAGGCCTTCGCCAGATCGAGGTAGGCTGTATGGACTGCGTTTCCCTCATCAATGGCTTTGGTGACTGTTTCGAAAAAGTCAACCAAGTTTAGAAGGCATGATCTGCCTTTGACAAAGCCAAACTGGGATGGATCCAAAGTCTGCAAATTCCCTATGTCTTTATTTATGAGGTCCATTATGATCCTCTCCATGGCTTTGCAGATAAGGCTTGTCAAGCTAATGGGCCGGTAATTTCCAGGGTCGGTGGAGGCACCGCCTTTGTGAAGTGGGACCACAGTTGCAGTGCGCCACTCCCTCGGTACGTATCCAGAGGTAAGACTATGATTAAACAGCTGTCCTAGCTGTGGGTTTAATTCCTCGTTGAGTTCGTGGAGCACACAGCCGGGGACACCATCAGGTCCCATGGATGCTGTGTTTTTTGCTTTGGAGAGAGGAGTTCTCACTTGGGGGCTGGAGATGTTTGGGGGCTGCAATCGTTTGGTATAGATATCTCTCCGTTTGGGAGGGGAGAAGTTTGCACTGAACCTGTCAGCCAGTATGTTGGCAATGTCTGTAGGATCAGTAATCTTCACATCATTTTGAACTAGTTCTGAGCATATCTGGGAGTTTCCTCCCAGGTTTCTAACATAGCTAAAGAAGGCCTTATGATTGTCTTTTGAGTCTTTAGCTATTTTTCTCTCAAAATTTGCTTTGGATGATTTTATGAGAGCTCTTAGTTTTTACTTATAGTGATCAAGGGTGTCTTACCTTTTAAGGATTTTGCTCTATCTTGTAGTAGCTTCCTCCTTTTGTTGTAGAGTTTGTTTATGGCTGGGGTCCACCAGAGTGGACGCTTGCCTTTGGTACAAAGAGTCTTTGTTTTGCTTGGGATTGCCTTATCCATGCAGTCCTGCAGGTGCTGGTAGAAGGCATTTGTAAGTGATTCAGCGGCTTGAGTACTGTTTTCCGTCGGCTCGGGGCCTTAAAGGAGACCACACTAGTCTTTAGAAGTGTGAAGTCGGCTTTAGAAGTTCTTTACTGTGGTCTTTTTATTTCAGGTGGGGTGGGATGAGGACCTCCAGCGAGATTAGTTTGTGATCTGATCTCACCAGTGAGGGGTATACTTCGGTGTTGAACATTGTGCTCCCATGTTCGTGATGATGAGATCAAGTATGTTTTCTCCTCTTGTGGGGATGGTGACTAGTTGTTCCATGGCATTTGAGTTTATGAATTCCAGGAACTTTTGGGCTAGGGTGTTTGGGCTTGAGTAGTGTTCCCAGTCTATATTAGGGTAATTGAAGTCACCTAGTATGATGGTGTTTGGTGATACATTTATCCCCTCTAGTGTTTTCAGGAAGGCCATGTGAGGTTCCTGAGTTTGTGAGGGTGGCCTGTAACATGCTACAATTTGCAGAGCAGTCTTGCCTATGGTTAATTGCACCTGGATGGTCTCCGATGCATCGTGCGTTGCCACCAGTCTTGAGGTGTGGGTGTCTTTGATGAATATGGATACCCCCCCTCCTTTCTTGGTATTGTCCGGATTTTGGGGCCGGAACGCATGATAAGAGGTAAAACCTGATAGTGCTGGGGTGCTCTCAGGAGCCTTGAACCATAAATGTAGATGTTCTGAGTGTATTCACTGTTGCAGTCATCACAATTGGGTTATCTGCCTGCAGGTAGCCCTCAGTCTGCCCGAATACCAGAGACATAGTATTTCTGCGTCGGATGCTGTCACTCCAGGACTGACATTAGGTAGTCAGGGGTATAAAAACAGGCAGCAGACACCATTACATCAGTTTTTCTTGTCCCAAATGTCAGGAGCCTCCCAAATAGGGAGGTAAATTATGATGGGGAAAATACCACCAGTAAAAAGTAAATACCAATACCCCATGAAAGGGGTGAATAATAGGCATAGAGAGGAGAGAGAGAGAGAGAAACCAGGGGGCTGGAGGAAGGAAAAAAAGTACAGTTGAGTACACTTACCATAAATGTAGATGTTAGAGTATTTCACTGTTGCAGTCATTACATTTGGGTTATCTGCCTGCAGGTAACCCTCAGCAGGCCTGAATACAAGAGTCTTGGATTCCTCCATCGGATGCTCTCTCTGCTTCCATGACGTCAGGTCATCAGGGGTATAAAGCATGCAGCCAACTCCATTACATCAGTCTTCCTTGCCCCAGATGTCAGGTGCCCCCATAATGGGAACCAATTATATGTCATGTTACACCTCCACCAAAAAGCAAATACACCAAACAAGAAGGAAAGGTAGAGCCAAGAGAAGTCAAGGGGCTGGAGGGAGGGTAACCAGGACTGCAACAGTGAATACACTCTAACATCTACATTTATGTAAGTGTACACAAAGTACAGTTTTACACCTACCATAAATGTAGATGTTAGAGTGTTCACACTGCTGCAGTCATTACACTTGGGTTATCTGCAGTCAGGCGGTCCCGCAGTCGGCCCGAGTTCCAAAGTCTTGGTCCGGCATCGGTTGCTGTCGCTTCTTCCCTGACGTCAGTGCGACAGGGATATAGGAGAGGCAGCCGACGCCATTTTCTTCAGTTTTTCTTGCCCCGGATGTCAGCTGCCCCCAAATAGGAAGGCAATACATAATCCTAAGTAAATTGCATAAGTAGAAAACAATAGCTACAGCTGTAAGCAAATACACCATATAGAAATACATCTTAAAGTTGTATGAACAGGGAGCTATAGTTAAAACCCAGGTAAGAAGAGGGGAAGGTGGGAGGGTAACCTGGACTGCAGCAGTGTGAACACTCGAACATCTACATTTATGGTAGGTACAAAACTGTACTATGTTCATCGTTTTACACGGCTGCAATCATCACACTTGGGTTGAATCCCAAAGCTAAGGCTAGGCGGTTGGTACTAAACAGGCTTTGGAGAAGCTACTAGGCCCTGCAAAAAGTACAGTTTTGTACCTACCATAAATGTAGATGTTAGAGTGCTAATACAGCTGCAGTCATAACAGATGGGTTTTCCTGCCGTCAGGCGGGTCCTCGGTCGGCCGAATTCCAAAGTCTAGGTCGGGCGTCTGATGTCGTCGCTTCTTCCCTGACATTAGTGCGACAGGGGTATAAAAGAACCAGCCGACGCCATTTTGTTCAGTTTTTCTTGCCCCAGATGTCAGGTGCCCCCAGAAGGAAGGCAATACATAAATTTACGTAATAATGCAATGCAATATAATCAAAAAACAGAAGTTGCAAGCAAATACACCATAAAAGAATACCCCAATCCATTAGGCCTGTCCCAAGAGGGGAAGGAGGGAGGGAAACCCAGACTGCAGCTGTATTAGCACTCGAACATCTACATTTATGGTAGGTACAAAACTACTACGTTCATCGTGCATACAGCTGCAGTCATAACAGATGGGTAGAATCCCAAAGCTAAAAAAGGGGTGGTAGGCACTAGGTGGAACTAGGAGGACCTAGGATGCCCTGCAAGACTGCAGTGGCAAAGCCTGCTCTAGATTTGGAGTATAATGGTAGGTGACAGTGCTTGGAGAAAGTATGTACAGAACTCCAAGTGGCTGCTTCCAAAATTTCTTTGGTAGGAACCCCCCTGAGGAAAGCTGCAGAGGTAACTGTGGCCCTTGTGGAGTGAGATCTGATGCCTGCAGGTACAGTTTTACCATGAAAAGAGTAACAAAAGCATATGCAGTGAGCTATCCATTTTGAGATTGTCCGTTTGGAAATTGGCTTCCCTTCAGCTCCTATAGCATAGGACACAGAGTTGCTCTGATTTTCTGAAAGGCTTTGTTCTGTCCAAATAATAACGTAACTGTCTGTGAAAGTCCAAGGAATGTAGTAGTCTCTCCCCTTTGTTTTGAGGATTAGGGTAAAAGGTAGGTAAGTGGATAGCCTGATTCAAGGCTACCCTGGATACTACCTTTGGCATATAGGAAGGACTGGTTCGTAAGGAAACTGTCGTGATGGAAAATGATGAAAGGCTGCACAGCCACGAGGGCTTGTAGTTCCGAAACCCTGCGAGCTGAGGTGATAGCCAGAAGGAAGGCTGTTTTCCAGGACAAGTATTGCAGTTCTGTTGAAGCAGCTGGCTCAAAAGGAGGCAAGGTCAGTTTTTTCTAGAATGAAATTGAGGTCCCAAGCAGGTACTGGTTGTTTCCTTGGGGGTTTTATATTCTTAGCCCCTCTGAGGAACTGTCTTAAGAGGGGGTGAGAGAATAAAGGAGGATCAGTGTTGTATTCTGCAGAAATGGCTGAGGCATGGATTTTGATGGAGGAGAAAGTCCACTGCTTAGCATCTCAGCTAGGTACTGTAATATTTGAGGTAAATTCAGTATTCCAGGATTCTGACCCTTTTTCTGATTCCAGGCACAAAACCGTTTCGATTTTGCGGAGTAGGCTTCTCTAGTAGAAGGCCTTCTGGCCTCCAAAATGACATCCTGCACCTCCTTGGAAAGTAGGGTCTGTTGCGAATTTAAGGAATCTTGCATGCGGCTAGATTGAGCGTTTTCAGCTGACTGAATAGTTTTGAAGTTGTGCCGAGTCAATAGAAGAGGCATTAGAGGCAGGATCCATGGTGGGGAATGCGTCAGGATCCTCAGGAGTGGGTACCACTGTTGCCTTGGCCAGTCTGGAGCAATGAGAATCATCTTTGGTCAGTCTGCTCTGGTTTTTAATAGAACTTTGAGCAGCAGAGGAAGAGGTGGAAAGGCATAAACTGTCATTGTTGTCCAACAGAGAGTGCGTCCACTTTCCAGGCCTGTGGATGAAAGGTCCTTGAGCAGAATTTTGTCAATTGGTGATTTCTGTGGGTGGCAAAGAGATCTATGTCTGGCCTTCCCCATGCTTGAATTATCTTTGTAAAACCTTGAGGATGCAACTTCCATTCGTGTGGATCTGTCATATTTCTGCTTAGGTTGTCTGCCAGCATGTTTTCCTTGCCTGGCAGGTACTGTGCTTGAAGTTCGATTTGTAATTCCAGAGCCATGTTCCAAAGAGACATGGCTAGCCTGCATAGGGGATATGAATGGGTTCCTCCCTGCTTGTTTATGTACCACATCACTGTGGTGTTGTCTGTCCTTATCAATAGCTGGCCTGAATGCAGTAGGTCCTTGAAAGCCATAATAGCATTTATTACTGCTAGCATTTCCTTTTGATTGATGTGTAGGTGCTTTTCTTTTTGGGACCATTTGCCCTGAATGCACCGATCTGTCATGTGCGCCCCCCAGGCGTAGTCAGAGGCGTCTGTTGTGATGACTTGATTTGCTTGAGGCTTGCAGAATGGGAGACCTGTGTTTCTTTGGCATGCTTGAGCCCACCAGAGAAATTCCTTTTGAAAACACGGAATCAGTGGTATAATTGTTTCCAAACTGTGGCTGTTTTTGAAGTTTCCTCATATGCAGCTTTGCACATGCGATTAGCAAGATGCAAGATGCCATGAATCCCAGAGCCTGCAGGATTTTCCTTGCAGTTAGCCTGGTGAAGGTTGCCAGTTTTCTGAAGTATTGAGTTAGTTGCCCTTGTTTCTCTCGCGTGAGGTAGGCTATCTGGGTATTTGTATTCAAGCTGGCACCCAGGAAAATTGTTTGAGAAGGTATTAGCCTTGATTTCTTTTTGTTGACTGTGTATCCCAGAGAATTCAACAACATTATTACAAACACCAGATGTTTCAGAAGTATGTGATTGCTGTCCGCTTGGATCAGGCAGTCGTCCAAATATGGGTATATTTGTATCCCTTGAAGTCTGCAGTAGGCAATTACTGATGCCAGGCATTTCGTGAACACTCTGGGCGCAGTAGATAAGCCAAAGGGCAATGCAGAGAATTGATAATGGGTTGAACCTGCAAGAAATCAGAGGTATCTTCTGCAATCTTGTCCGATTGGGACATGCAGGTATGCCTCCTTGAGGTCCAATGTTACCAGCCAAGACTCCTTGCCCAGCATGGGAAGAAGCTGCTATAATGTGAGCATCTTGAATTTTGGCATGAGTAAAAATGTGTTAAGGATGAATAGGTCCAAAATTGGTCTCCAATCTTTGCCCTTCCTTGGTACCAGGAATAGTCCGGAATAAAAACCTTGACCCTGTTCTTGTGCAGGTACCTCTTGAACAGCTTTCATGTCCATAAGATCTGAAATTTGTTTTCGTGCCTCTGCCCTTTGATTGTGTGGTAGGTTTGGCATGCCTCTCATTTTTGGAAGGGTGTGAAAGTGGAATCTGTAGCCTCTGTCGATAATGTCCAGGATCCATTTGTTTTTTGTGACAATATGCCAATTTTTCGAAAATAATGCCAGTTTTCCACCTAAAGGTGCTGCCATTTGAGCCTTGCTTGGCATGCAAAGGGGAAGTCATTGGTTCTGCTTTCTGAATGGCTGTGAACTATCCTCACCATCTCTGTGTAGGTGCCTGCCACTGTCTGCCTCTAAATGATCCTTGAGATTGCCCTCTACCCCTAGGGCGCCTGTATCTACCTCTTTGGGGTCTGTCCGTGGCTGGAAAGGACCAATTTTTGGAAAGGCCAATTTCTACTGAAACGTGGAGGTTGTACCTGTAGGAAATCTTTCACTGTTTGCATTGATTTTGCCTTTTCCTCCATTTTCTTTAATACCTCCTCAGCTTTAACATCAAACAATACATCTTTTTGAAGAGGTGCATCTAGTAATTTAGCTTTGACATGATCTGGTAAGGTTTGCTCTTTGAGCCAAGCATGTCTACGTATGACTGATCCTGTAACAGCAGCTCTACATGAGGCCTCTAAAGCATCAAAACCACATTGCAAGGTATGTTTACCCACTTGCTCTGCACTATGTAACAAATCCTGCAACTCCTTCAAGTCTGGTTGTTCAGGTTGTGACATTTTGCTTTTCAACTGTGATAACAGAAACTGTTGGTACTTTAACATATGGAACTGACAGTTTAATGCCCTCATGGTTAAGGTGGACGAGGTGTATACCTTTTTCCCCCACCTTTCTAAAGCTCTAGAATCTCTCTCTGAAGGTAATGGATTTTTAGCAGTGGAGGCCTTAATTCCCTTGGGACCCTGTGAAACAGTTTCTGGGTCAGCCGCATGGCTTTTGTATAGGAATTGGTGTAAATCAGGAACCCGGTAATACCGGTCAGGCTTGACTGGAGCTGGAGTTAAGGAATCTGGGTTAAGGCTGGCCTCCGAATACACATCGAGTATGTCTAAGACAGGAGGTATAGCCAGAGGCCTGTGCTGAGGGAGCAAGAGGAAATCCCTAAGCCTTTTCTTGGAGTCTGAGTACTCTTGGCCTTCACAGTGGAAGTGTTCCCTCAAGGTATGTAAGGTTTCCCCAAAAGAGTAATCCTCAGGGGGAGAGACAGAGGGAATGGACTCCTCTGCATCAGAATCTTCAAAAGGGGAGTATGAATGTTCCTGGTCTTCAGAATGTTCTGAAGTAATGGAGGCCTGGTCCGAGGAAGGTTATTCTTCCTCCACTCTGGGCCTTTTGTCAGAGGGGGGGTTGAGAACCCCTAAGAGTAATCAAATCCTCAGCCATTTTGAGCAACTGCTTTTTAGGCATGGGGTCTTGAGAGGGGCCCTGTGGAGCTTGTCTTTTAGTATGCATGGCTGCTTTAGACTTGGTGAAAGCCTTGATGGAAAATAAAGAAGGCGGCCTGAAGACACCTTGAGAGGTGGCAGGCCTGCTAAATTCTGAGTTTCCCCACCAAGAGTGGCTTTGGTATCTGTAGTCGGGGTGTGGGCCGAAGAGCCTGCGACCTCGGGCACAGAAGACACCACCAATGAAGTGTCATCGGTAGTCAGGGGCTGCGTAGGCGCCTCGCTGAGAACCGGATCACCTGTAGTCGGCTTTAGCGTGGTGTCGGCAGAAGTCGCGGACCTCGTATATCGGTCCTTATCTCTGCGTTTTTTACTCAAAACTGGAGTCGGAGTATCCGACGACATAATGTAATTAAACTTTTTACCAAAATAGTGTTGGGCGAACTCCGCCCGATGCTTAATGGTGCGTCTGTTGAATGTAGCACAAAAACAATAGGCCGAGACGTCGTGGTCTGGGCCTAAGCAAGGAATGCAGAGGGAATGAAAATCCTTATGCGGTATTTGCTTCCCACATGAAATGCAATTATTAACTTTGTCTGACATCGGTCTGAGGCAAGAAAAGTTTCCCCAACGGGGTACTTAGCTTTCAAGAAGACTTCGGTTGAAAAACATTCGTAATCTCAGGAGCTGGCCGACCGGCACTTGTGAACTGATTCTGCTTCGGGCACCGTGCGGCAAGAAAGACTGAAGAAAATGGCGTCGGCTGGTTCTTTTATACCCCTGTCGCACTGACGTCAGGGAAGAAGCGACGACATCCGACGCCGGACCTAGACTTTGGAATTCGGCCGACCGAGGACCCGCCTGACAGCAGGAAAACCCATCTGTTATGACTGCAGCTGTATGCACGATGAACATCTGCAGTGGCAAAGCCAGCTCTGGTTTTTTAGTATAGAGGTAAGTGGTAGTGCTTGGTGAAGGTGTGCACTGAACTCCAAGTTGCAGCTTCCAAAATATCCTTGGTTGGTACCCCTCTGAGGAAGGCTGCTGATGTTGCTGTAGCCCTGCTGGAATGAGGCCTAATGTTACCAGGTACAGGTTTCCCATGGTGTGTGTAGCAGAAACAGATACAATGTCCTATCCATTTTGAAATGGTCTGTTTTGATATAGGCTTTCCTTGAGATCCTGCAGCATAGGATACAAAGAGTTGATCAGATTTTCTGAAAACTTTTGTTTTATCCACGTAAAAACGTAATTGCCTGTGAATGTCCAAAGAGTGTAGGAGCCTTTCCCCTTTATTCTGGGGGTTTGGATAAAAGGTGGGTAAATGGTTTGATTTAGACCCACACTGGATACTACCTTTGGCATAAAGGAAGGGTTAAGCTCGTAAAGAGACTCTGTCTTGATGAAAAATGATGAAAGGCTCCACTGCCATTAGGGCCTGTAGCTCAGACTCTTCATACTGAAGTTATTGCTAGCAGCAAAGCAGTTTTCCATGATAAAAATTGTACATCAGCTAAAAAAGCTGGATTGAAGGGCGGTAGTGTAAGTTTTTCGAAAACAAAAATTGAGGTCCCAAGTTGGTTTTGGTGCTCTTCTGGGCGGTCTTATGTTCATAGCCCCTCTGAGGTACTGTCTTAATAATGGAAGTGAAAAAATAGAATGATTCGTGTTGTAATGAGCTGAAATAGCTGAAGCGTGGATCTTTACAGATTAAAAGTAAAGGCCTTTGTGCAACATCTCAGTTAAATATTGTAGAATCTGAGGAATATTTGGGACAAGAGGATTTAGGCCTTTAGCCTGGTTCCAGGCGCAGAATCTTTTCCATTTGTCTGAGTAGGTTTTCCTGGTGCTGGGTCTCCTGGCCTCCAGAATGACATCCATAACAGCTGTAGAGAGAGAAGTGTTGACTGGTTGTTTAATCTGCCATGCAGCCAGATTTAAAGTCTTGAGCTGGCTGTGTAGAATCTGATTGCTTTGCTGAGTCAGCAGGTGAGGAATTTGAGGTAAAATCCATGGTGGGCCTTGAGCCATGTTCCTTAATATTGGATACCAGTGTTGGCGTGGCCAGTCTGGAGCAGTGAGTATCATTTGTGGCCTCTCTAACCTGGCTTTTAGCAGCACCTTTGCCAGAAGAGGCAGTGGAGGAAAGGCATACACTGTTAGTGTTTTCCAACTGAATGAGAGGGTGTCCACTTTCCAAGCTAGTGTGTGGCATGTCCTTTTGCAAAACTTTCGCAGTTGGTACTTTTGGGGGGAGGCAAACAGATGTCTGGGCTCCCCCATTTTTGAGTTATCATTGTGAATACTTGTGGGTCTAGTTTCCACTCGTGAGGATCCATGATATTTCTGCTTAGTCTGCTAATGTATTTTTTTCCTGGCAGGAATTGTGCTTGTAGTTGAACTTGGTTGGTCAGTGTTGTGTTCCACAAGGTCATTGCTTGCCTGCATAGGGAGTAGGCATGTGTGCCCCCTTGTTTATGTACCACATCACTGTGGTGTTGTCAGTCTATTAGAAGTTGTCCTGGATGTAGGAGGTCCTGGAAAGCTGTTAGGGCATTTTGTACAGCTCGCATCTCTTTTTGATTGATGTGGAGATGCATTTGATCTGCAGACCATTTGCCCTGAATACACTGTCCTGCCATGTGTGCTCCCCAGGCATAATCCGATGCATCTGTTGTCATTGTTTGCCTGGCTGTGGGCAAGGTGAAAGGCTGACCCTTCTTGAGGTGACATGCCTGAGCCCACCATAGAAACTCCTGCTGAAGGCAGGGAATTAGTGGTATTATTGTTTCTAAGCTGTGGCTGTGTTGAGTCCAAACACTTTTCAGGTACCATTGTAATTTCCTCATATGCAGTTTGGTATATGGTATTAGCAGTATGCAAGATGCCATGAATCCCAAGGCCTGCAGAATTTTTCTTGCAGGGAGTTGGGTCTTTGTTGCCATCATTTTGAAGTATTGAGTCTGTTGTCCCTGCTTGTCTGGTGTGAGATAAGCCATCTGGGCTGTTGTATTTAAGCTGGCACCCAGGATTATTATTGTCTTGCGAGGGCACTAGTTTTGACTTCTCTTCATTTACTGTGTACCCTAGGCAACTTAGTAGGTTTGTTACAAACGCCAGATGTTTTAAAAGAATGTCCTTGCTGTCTCTGCTTGAATAAGGCAGTCGTCCAGGTATGGATATATTTTGATTCCTCTGTTTGCAGTATGCAATTACTGGTGGCAGGCATTTTGTGAAGACCCTGGGTGCAGTAGATAAGCCAAAGGGCAGTGCAGAGAATTGGTAATGCGTTGTACCTGCTATAAATCAGAGGTATCTTCTGCAATTTTGTCTGATAGGGACATGCAGGTTATGCCTCCTTGAGGTCAAACGTTACTAGCCAAGCCTTCTTGCCCACCATGGGAAGAAGTTACTGTAGTGTGATCTTGGATTTGGGTACTTCCAGGTATGTGTTTAGAATTGAAAGGTCCAGAATGGGTCTCCAGGCTTTGTCCTTTCGGGGAACCAGGAAAAAGTCTCGAGTAAAATCCTTGTCCTTGCTCCTGTGTAGGAACCTGTTGAATGGCTCATGTCCATGAGTGCTGTAATTTGTTTTTGAGCCTCTGCCTATTGATTTGATGGCAGGTTTAGCATTCCTTTTATCCTTGGTACAGTGTGAAAGTGGAACCTGTATCCTTGAGTTACAATATTTAGGATCCATTTGTCTTTTGTGATTATGTGCCAATTGTCTGCAAAAAGTGCAAGTTTTCCTCCCAAGGGAGCTGCCAAGAGTGATTTGCTTGGCAGTCTGAGGGGTAAGTCATTGTGACTGTATCTTCTAATACAGTGAGACCTGTCTTCTCCTCCTTCCTGGGTTGTGGCACCCCCATGATCGTGGCTTAGCTCTGCCCCTTGGGCGTCTGTATTTGCCCCTCTGTGGTCCGTCAGAAGTCGGAAAGGACCAGTTTTTGGTTGGCCAATTTCTGCTGAAACGAGGGGGTTGAACCTGTAAAACATCGTTGACAGTCTGCATAGATTTTGCCTTATCCTCTATTTTCTTTAAAACCTCTTCTGCTTTCACACCAAATAAAACATCCTGTAAGGGTGCATCCAATAACTTTGCTTTAACATGATCAGGTAAAGTTTGTTCTTTTAACCAAGCATGCCTACGAACAGACCCTGTTACAGTTGCTCTGCAAGAAGCTTCCAATGAATCAAATCCACATTGCAAAGTATGTTTTCCCACTTGTTCTGCTGCATGCAACAAACTTTGCATTTCCTTGTAATCAGGCTGCTCTGTATGTGTGCTCATTTTTTGTTTTAATTGAGACATCAAATATTGTTGACATTTCAGCATGTGAAACTGGCAATTTAAGGCCCTCATAGCTAGAGTAGCTGAGGTATATACTTTCTTTCCCCATCTGTCTAGTGCTCTAGAATCCCTTTCAGACAGTACAGGATTTTTAGCAATAGAGGCCTTAACCCCTTTGGGACCCTGGGAAATGGTTTCCGAGTCAGCAACAGGGCTTTAAATAGGAATTTATGTGAGTCTGACTCTGTAGTACCCGTCTGGTTTGGCTGGTGCAGGAGGTAATGAACATGGGTTAAGGCTAGATTCTGAATAAACATCATCCACAATGTCTAACACAGGTGGAATAGCAAGGGGTCTGTGCTGGGGTAGTAAGAGGAACTCTCTGAGCCTTTTCTTAGAATCGGAGTAATCCTGACCTTCCCAGTGGAAATGTTCCCTCATGGTATGTAAAGTTTCCCCAAAAAGGTAGTCTTCTGGGGGACATGCTGAAGGAATAGGCTCTTCAGCATCAGAGTCTTCATAAGGGGGAAGAGAGTACTCCTGTTCCTCAGAAGAATCTGAGGAAATGGAAACCTGGTCAGAGGAAGCGTAGTCCTCCTCCTGTCTAGGCCTTTTGTCAGGTGGGGGATGGGAACACCTGATTAGGGTAATTAAGTCTTCGGCCATCTTAAGCATCTGTTTCTTAGGCATGGGCCTTGCACTGGAGACTGCTGTACAGGCTTCCTTACTTTTAATGGAGTTTTCAGTTTTGCATAGGATTTAATAGTAAGTGTAGTCGGTCTGAAAACACCTTCAGCAACTGACTGCCTTTCAACTGTACCGGAATCCCCTTCAGCCATGGAGTCGGAAGGGCCTAAAAATAAAGGCTCTGGAGGCCCTGCAATCTCCGCTTGGGAGTCAGATGCAGGCTGGGGTTCTAATTAAGTGGTCGTCAGGGGCTGCGTAGGCACCTCACTGAAAACCGGCGACTGGCCTAGCAGAAGCCTTGGCATCTTGTTTGGGTCTCGGCTGCCTGTCCTTATCTTTGCGCTTTTTATGCATCCTGGTCAGTTGTTCTGAAGGCATGGTATAATTAAATTTTCTACCAAAATAATGTCGGGCGAAATCAAACAGACGTTTAATAGTTCGTTTGTTAAACCTAGCACAAAACAGACAACCTGTGACGTCGTGGTCTGGGCCTAGGCAAGGGATACAATAAGAATGAAAATCCTTATGAGGTATTTGCTTCCAAGAAATGCAATTAACTTTCTGACATCGGACTGAGGCAAGAAAAGGTTCCCCAACGGGGTATTTAGCTTTATTGAAGACTTCGGTCTGAAATTCAATTTGAAAATCTCAGGAGTTGGCCAACCAGCACTTGCGAACTGCTTCTGCTTCGGGCACCGCGCGGCAAGAAAGACTGGAGAAAATGGCGTCGGCTGCCTTTTATACCCCTGTCGCACTGACGTCAGGGAAGAAGCGACAGCAACCGACGCCGGACCAAGACTTTGGAACTCGGGCCAACTGCGGGACCGCTTGTCGGCAGATAACCCAAGTGTGATGACTGCAGCAGTGTAACACGATGAACATCAGTAGTACTGCTAAACAGGTGATGGTAGAAGACATTTTAACTGTTAGCCAGTACAGAAGGCTTTGAAATCAGATATGAAACCAGCAGGAAATTTTACTTTCTCATCTCTCTGAAGCTCAAACACTAACTACAATTTTTAGAAACGTGAAGTACACCACCAAAATGACTTACTCATTCTACATACATTTCAAACTGCGTACTCATTATGTATTAACAGCTCACCTTGTGGGGGTCAAGCAGGAAATCACTGAACTTGCTAGGCAAGGAATATTTCTTCACAAGTTCATCTTCCACAACCCACGGTGCATTCTCACCAGTTCCTACTCTTAAAGAGTAATGCCTAATAAAATAACGCATGATCTCCTTATTAGGTGGACGCTCTGTGCGTATCAAGCTGTCAGAAGGTACATTACTTATGATCTAAAAAAAAAAAAAAAAAAAGTTTACAATTATTCTAGGTATCCCATACTCAAAAATACTGTCCAGTTTTCAAACGTAAAACTGTCTGAAAAATCCTTCAAATTCTAGTCATCTTTAATGCAAGCATGTTGTGATCAGAACCTGCAACTACATTTATATATTCAAAATACAAAAAGTTTATTGCACAGTGTCTACACTGCTGTTCAACCATAGCAATCACATTACAATACAAAGAAGCTCAGGATTCACTTCCAAAGATGAAAAATGGCTAGCATGATTCTGCTGACTTTGCTGATTAGATCACTAACCAGTGAATAATCCACTGCATTTAATGTCATACAAACCTTTACATACAGCATAATACAGACAGGAGAATCGGACTCCAAAAATCAATCTGGCTTATTTTCTTAATTACACTTGATACCACACAAAACCTAAAACACTTTAGGTATTTCACCACAAGATCTGACCTTTCAAAAAAGTGTTGAGATAACTAGTTTCACACTACACTGTGCTCTCATTCCTCTTTAATGCACACCAATGAGTAGGATAATCAGATATACAACTTCTACCCCATCCAACTTTAAAATACAAATATGACAAACCTGTATGCAAGCTTGACTGCAGTGTACAAAAGCTCTACCTGCAGCAATAATGGTAATCAATCATACCTAGTTATGATGCAGTACTATTAAGCAGAGCAGTCATGTAAGAATACTTACAAATTTTCAAAGTTGTAAATCAACCAAGAATACGACATGCCCACATAGCACACAAAAAAGTTAAGTACTCACCATAACGTTCCTTCGGAGTAGATGCACTTCATTTCTCTTCAACCTGTGGGATACCGGATCCGAGCCACCAATCTTACTAGCAACGGCTCCAAGCTCCTCCCCTTACTCATAATACACCTCCACTACCTTCCAACCCTCAGATCGAGTTTGCTGATTCTTACACTGATAACCCAACCTGAGAAAAAACTGGTGACCTATAACTGCATCCCGTAGGCTATTCATATGACAAGGTCCTATTCATATGACAAGGTCCAGAGGAAGGGGTAAGGAAGGGATGGCCAGCTGAAGACAAATGAAGTAGAACTACTTAGACGGAACGTTATGGTACTACATAACTTCTTTATCTGAAGTAGTTTACTTCATTTGGTCTTCAACCTGCGAGTCCTCAGCTACTAAACTCCTGGGAGGCCCTCATGGAAGGATATTCCAGAGCACCGCGGAACCAAAGGATACTCTCCTTCTGCAAGTCAAATCCAATTTGTAATGAGAAATAAATGTAGGAGATGAGGACCAACTAGCTGCAGAACAAATATCATCCAAAGAGACTAGCTCAAAAGGCCGCAGACCCAGCCATGGGCCTAGTGGAATGAGCTTTCACCTGACCCGAAGGAGACATGCCTCTGTTCTTACAGACCTGAAGGTTCCATGAAGAAATCCACCTTGCAATAGTGACCTTGGAGATTGTTTCCTTCTATAAACCAATTTTGGGTAAACTTAACTGATCGGATTTATGGAAATTTTTTCTCGTGTAAATAGAATCGTAACTGTCTATGAACATTCAGCAAGTGGAGTTTGTATTCCATCTTGTTAGCAAAATTAGGAAAGAAAACTGGTAAATTGATGGTTTGATTGATATTAACTGGTGACACCACCTTGGGAAGAAAGGATGGATTGGTTCGAAGGGAAACCCTATCTTTGTGGAATACCATACAAGGAACTTTGACAGACAAGGCCTGTAGTTCTAAAACCCTTTTTACAGAAGTAATAGCGACCAGAAATGCTGTTTTCCAAGATAAGAATTTTAGATCTGTGGTTGCAGCGGGTTCAAAAGGCAGAGCGACCAGAGCTTGAAGAACCATAGTAAGGTCCCATGGAGGAACAGGATCCTTGACTGGGAGGGGGAGTAACAGAAAAGTCCCTGCGATGAAGGCTTTACACTGGCTGGAGGAGGCGAGAGAGACCTAATTCTCACCCACATGAAAATGAGAATAGCAGCCAATTTAACCTTGACAGTAGAAGCACTGGCTCAGTTTTGGAAAATATCAGTTAGAAAATCAAGAATGGCAGAAATAGGAGCCGTGAAGGGGTCTAAACTCCTTTGAGGCCCAAAAGGAAAGTTGCCATTTACTGCGATAAACCTTCCTGGTAGAAGACGTATGAGCAGCCACCAAAATAGACCTGAGGAGGATAATCCAGGAGTCCTAGCAATCACGGGAACTGGAACAGGCATGCTGCAAGCTTCAAACTGTCCAGGTTTGGAAGAGGAACCCCTGATGGGTGTGAAGTCATATCCTGAATGAGATCCAAGGCAGAGCCAGAAGGTGAAACCAAAGGAAGGGAAACAATATCGGTAAAGGCCAAAATGGGGCAATGAGGATCACTTTGCTGCCCAGTCAAAGAGCTTTCTGTAGAAACCTCGGAATAAAAGGCACTGGAGGGTAAGCATACAGAAGACCGGGAGGCCGAGCATGGACTAGAGCATCTCTGGGGACTCCCCAGGCAGGGGGTTCAAAGTGAAACTCGATGCACTTCACGTTGGAAGGAGATGAGAACAGATCGCAGCAAGGCTGACTCCACTAGAGGAAGATCTGCTCCGCTACTGAAAGATTCAGAGACCACTCGTAAGGCATCAGAACAGTCTGACAACCTGTCCACTAGAATGTTGGACCGTCCCGGAATGTGCGTTGCTATGAGAAATCAACCGGTGGAGATCGCCCATTCCCACACACTCATGGCCTCGTGACAAAAAGGAGGTAAGACCTGGTCCCCTCCCAGTTTGTTGACATACCAGCCCAATGACATGTCTGACTGAAATGCAATGGCTCCCACAGGAAGACAGGCATAAAGGACCTGCAAAGTTAAAATGACTGCCCTCATCTCTAGAACGTTTATGTGCAAGCTGAGCTCTACAGGAGACCACAGGCCTTGGACTGTCCTGCCCGAACAATGCCCGCCCCACCCCACCCCCCACCAGAGTTGGGAGGCATCAGTGGTCATTGTGGCTTGGGCAGAAGCTGGAACAAAGGGTTGTCCCTCCAAAATGTCCCAAGAACACATCCACCATATGAGGGACAACTGACAGACTTGACCGAGTTTTACTGCATATGACAATGGAAGTTCCAACAGGGACCATTGAACAGCTAGTGTCCACTGTAGAATTCTCATATGTAACCAGGCACATGGGAGAAGCGTTATGGTCGCCACCATTGAACCTAAAGCCCTCAACACTGATTCTGCCATTAGAAAATGAGAATGGTAGATTAGAGAGACATGCATCCTTAGGTTTTCCAGGAATATTTTACACTATAATTTATCTATCCTTGTCCTAATGTAGTCCATCATCTGGACAAGATCTAGGAGTGATTTGGATGCGTTGATTGCGATTCCCAAATGCAGGGTAAGGATTAAGAAATAATCCCTGGTTTGAGAGAGTAGATGCCTGGTGGGAGTAGTGAGGAGCCAATCGTCTAGATACGGATAGACCTGAATCCCCTGAAGTGTCAGGTGAGCCACTACCACCGCCATCACTTTGAACACCCTGGGGGCTGTGGTGAGACCAAATGGTAGGGCTCAAAATTGGTAATGATAGACCCCTAGATGGAAGCGGAGGACCCTCCTGGAGCTTGTGTGCATTTTTGTGACAGTAAGCATCCTGGAGGTCTAACGAGCACATACAGTCGCTCTCTTGCAGGTATGGCATGATGGACTGTAGCGTGACCATCCAGAACTTTTGGCAACTGACAGTTTCAGGGTAGATAGGTCCAGAATGGGCCTTAAGTCCCACATTTTCATGGCAACAAAAAGAACTTGGAGTAGAAGCCCGATCCGGACTCATCTGTGGGGACGGTTTCGATTACTTCTTTTAATAGCTTAGAAATTTCCTCTGCTGCTGCCTCCCTTGGCGTGGGTGGTACGTCTGGGAGGCATTTGAGAGAGATGGGAGGATCCACAAAGGGAATAGAGTAACCTCTAGATATGATCTGAAGCACCCAGTGGTCTGATGTTATGGACTCCCATGCTGCCAGGTGCAAGGACAATCTTCCCATGACAGCCTCCAGAGTAGAACAGTCGGGCCACCCCTCAGAGTTACTATCTGGGTCTGTCCCAGAAAGGTTCGAGACCCAAAATTCCTCAGACCCCCCTTGGGGCTGGCGTCCATTCTTACCCCCTCTGCCTCTGGGGAAAGGGCTCAGAGTATCCCAAGAATACTGTGACATCCGGAACCACATCTTCTTTTGCCCTTTTTGGTTCCGGGAAAAGGACCTTCAAGGGTTTGAGAAGCGGATCCTGACTGCAGACAGTGTGTCTTCCCCATCCCTCTCACTCGGGACTGAAATCTCTGTCTTACCAAAAAGAGTAAAGCCATCACAAGGGGCACTGGCAAAGGATGCCTTGAAAGGTTCTGGAAATTGACAGTGAGCCAAGTGTTGCACCTCATGGACAGGCCAGACCCAGTTGCCGTAGCAGCTCCTTCAGTAGCATGTGTAAGGAGACGCATGGAAGTGTTGGAGACTGCTTTCAAAGTGACCATCCAGGCAGAGAACAAGTACCTGTCCCTCCAGTGACATGGAGTTAGAGGGAGACTTCGCCAGCTCCTTGACCTGGTCGCGTTGGAGTCTCGTGACATGGGCCAGGAAGTTCAGTGCCCTAATGGAAAAGGTAGCTAAAGAGTAAACCCGCTTCCGTAAGCAGTCCATCATCTGCGACTCTTGGTCAGAAGGATGAACAGAGGAACTTTCCTGGGCTAGTTTCTTCTTTTTGGCTGCTGCTACCTCCACGGCGTCTATGGGGGAGCCCTTGTTCAATACTGGCCTATCCGAAAGTGGACTCATTCTTGTCAGGCCTTTTGGGAATTGGTTCCATGTTGTCCGGCTCCTTCCATGCCCATGAGGTGATCAGGTCCACCAAGGGATCTGCAGGAGGGAACACCCAGGAAGTAGAAGGACCCGTGCAGAAATCCTCCAGAACACACTCATCAGAAGGTTTTGGGGCAGACCAACCTCCCCGTTGGCAATGGATTCCCATGTAGTCTCCTAAGGAACCATCTTCGGAAGGTGACCTGGGGGGGAACGTTCCCCATCATCCAAGTCCGTATTCTTGGTGAGGGACTCTGGGGGTGGTCCAAGTGCCCCCTCTTGTACATATGCTTGCAAAGCACATCTCTGGTAGGGCTCTCCTGAGGGAACTTGCAAGCCACTTGTTCCTCAGGAGCTTGAGCACGGGCTGTCCCTTTGTTACAATGATGGGAAACTTAGAAAAGGCCGAGGAGGTACGGGCAGAGTCCAAGGGGTCAGTCAGGGGTATCGGACCAGCAGAGAGAACCCCCTTCTACCACGAACGCCAAGGGAGTATAAAGCTCCTGTGGAACAAATAAGGAAGCCGGTCTCCCTGGGTCAGAGAATCAGAGCAAGGCCCGAAGTGAACGGAGCTCCGAGGGAGGGAGCACCTGGCCCGACAAAGGCGGAGCCGATGAAAAAAATTCCACTCCCTCGGATCAGACACCCAAGTTACGGCTCCAACAGCGGCTCGGATCAAACACGCTCCAAGCACTGTCGGCGTCGAGGAAGCAGGTATAGTCAGTGCAGACACCCTGACTAAAGCAATCCTCTGATCAGAGTACTCTGAACCCGGTGGACAGATCGGAAAAGGAGAAATAGTTTGGAAAAAAGGAAGCAAGCTCCCCCCTCCTGAGGGAGAGGGGGCGGGCAAAACCCCGATCTGGATCAGAGTACGAATTAACCCTATTTTATCCATGTTGACCTCCGATATGGACAGAGTGGACTGTGAAGAGGCCACGGACTCTAACCGTCAGGGTACAGATCCTCCAGCTTCGGGGAAAACCTCGGAGATCAGAGACTAGAGGAGTCACGGATCCTATAGGTCTTAACCAGGGAAGGGAGGTCCAGAGACCTCTTGCGCTTCTCTGACCTAGGTCTTACCAATCTCTCCTCTCTGCCCCTTTTCTGCTCCACTTCTGCAGGCTTTGACAAGGGAGGTTGAAGTCCCAGCCTGGGAGGGAGGAGAAGCAAGGGCAAGAGAATGAGAGGTAGCCACAGCAGCCGCTGTGACTGAAGCTGAGGCAACCACCTCAGAAGGGGGAAGAAAGATTTCAGCACCAACTTAACCTTCCTGCCCTTGATTGCACACAGGTTAAAACCTATGCACATAGAGCAGTCTGCACTAAGATGGGCCACGTCTAAGCACATTACAAACCTATGCACATAGAGCAGTCTGCACTAAGATGGGCCACGTCTAAGCACATTACACACAGAGTGCGGCAATCTGCTAGAGAACTTATGTCCACACTCGGTGCACCTTTTAAATACCGGCTTATCAGCCATTATACCGGAGGGAAAACAAATAGAAAAAATATTTTCCCACTGAAAACACCACTCACCACAAACAACTCACTGAAGGGGAGTGGAAGCAAATACACTCCCGAATAAATTAAGACAACACAAAAAGTCTGAAAACACAAAGCACAAAGTGATGGGAGGAGCAAGGGGAACCTACACTATCAGTATCCTGAAGTTAGTAGAGAAAAAAGGATTTCTAAAAGCTTTAATACCCACTTACTACCCGGAGCTCTGTGATCACGATGCTTCAGCTAGCCACGGCAAACCAGATATGGGGGTTAGAAAGTAGTGGCGGTGTATTATGGGTAAGGTTAAGAACTTGGAGCAGATGCTAGTAAAATTGCCAGCTCGGATCCGATACGGATCCAGTATCCCACAGGTTGAAGACCAAATGAAGTAAACTACTTCAGATGCATGACTTCAAAGCCTTCCATGTGCAACTCAGTCCCCTACAAAAAAATGCTTTACCAAAACATTTAACTAACGTGTGAAATTTAAAATCTACATCTGGCCCAGAAGTAGGGAATAAAGTAAACCAATAATACGATCTGCATCACGTATTAATTCAACCTGTACTGCGGACATACTCATGCTGACAACTAAACTAGGAAATCCCTCCTCGATGTAAAAACTAAACTGTTGACAGGCTCCCACTACGGCAGCAATGGGCTGAGCATTGGAAATATACCTTCAGATGGGAAACTTTAGGTTAAGCATCTGCTTCTCAGACAGTAAATCATGAGGAAAGAAAAATTAATGGAGGGGCCTAATTGTGAGGCAAACAAAAAAGGAGAAAGCTAGAAAGAAAACCAGTAAATATTCTTAAAACTGCTGCTGAGCTAATCTGCATAAAATCAAATCAGTACAAAGTCAAAAAATGTGATGGCAAGGTCACAGGACAAATGTCACAATGGATTCTAAACATAAAATACATGAAGAAATCTGTAAAAAAAAAAATTAAGAGAACATAAAACACGGTAGTACTTAACCAGACAATATTGCCTGCAGGAGAATTCAGGGCACAGAGTCACTGTTACGGAGCATTCAGACAGGACATGCAATCCAGGCAGAGAGGGAGGGTTGCAGAGCAAGAACTGAAGGAGTTACTGGAGGGGGAAATTCAAGATTTTCTGCCTTCCCAAAGTTATTCAGGCAGAACTGTCACAGCATATGAACCAGCATTCCGGTAGAGAACTTAAAAAGGAAGCATAAAGTTAATTTACCAAAGAAACAGGACTACACCCTTAACACTGTTGGTGAAAATGCAGGCTTAGAGGACATACTCTTAATACTTTGGGGGAGGGGGGAGAACACAACACGGAAGGTGGCAGACACCAAAGTATATGCTGACAATGAATTCTCTGCACATTTTGCAAAGAAGGAATGTAATTCCATCAGTAATGAAGTGAAATCAGTAAAAGAAATTATGCACTCACCATAACGTTCCAGGTTTATTGTCCACCTCGTCCTTCATTCTTACGAATTGGTGGCAGCAGTCAGGAGCCAGTTGTCTAAGTACAGAAACACTTGTAATCCCAGTCATCTTACGTGAATCATGACTACTTCCCATGCATTTGAAAACTCTGAGGGCTGTATTGAGACCAAAGGACAGAGGCCAGAATTGGTAATAACTGGCCATCAGCCAGAAGCTCAAATGACTCCTTGATGGCTTGTCCATTTTTTATATGGTAGTGCACATCCTGGAGTTCTAACGAGCACATCCAATTGTTTTTCCCTAAAAAGGGGAGAAGACTGCAGTGTCACCATTAGGAACTTAGACTTCTTTAGACTCGTTTAGTTTGCTGAGATCCAAGATGGGTCTCCAGTTCACTGTTCTTTTTGGCACTAAAAAGAATCTTAAGTTCCGAATCCTGTTTCGTCTGCGGGGACTCTTTGGATGACTGTCTTGTCCAACAACGTTTGAATCTCAATTGCCTGTTCCCTTTGACTGGGTGGAATGTCTTGAGATTTTTCTGACATGGATCGGAAAGGAAAGAGGGATGGAATAACCTCTGGATATTTTGTTTTTTACTCAGATGTCTTTAGCATTCTCAAGCCAAGCTTCCAGGTCCAAAGATAAATGTCTTCCTCTCAACTGATTACAGAGGAGGACAGGCAGGCCTCCTTTCATGAGTGCTGGAAGAGTCGGCTGTGAAAGAAATCAGTCACCATGATTTTGCGGACCCTCTCCGCCGGTTGGACGTCCACCATTACTACTTCCCCCTCTAACCCTGGGGAAGGATTCACCTTGTGCATCTTGAAAAACTCCGCGATTTTTGAACCACATTTTACCACCCTTCTGACCCTTCGGACAAAGACTTGAAGGTACGAAAAAAACGTACTTGAATGGCAGAGTTTTTCCTTCCTGCTCGCATCTGGTGAGTGTGTGTCTGACTTTTGGTCCTAAGAATGAGGAACCATCGAAAGAGGTGTTGACAAAGGTAGACTTGAATGGTTCCGCAAAGTTACATAAGTGCATTTAGGTGCGTCTCCTTAGGGGAAACTCCTGAACCCACTGCCATACTTGCACCATCCATTGCATAAGAACATCAGTCTCATTAAAGAGTCCACATCTGAGTTTAAGGTGGATAGCTGAGATGATACCTTATCAGAGACACCTCCAGCAAATGTACCTTAAAGAGCACCTCCTAACTCTTTCAGGAGATCTCTTTGAAGTCTAGTGAAGTGTGTTAGGTAGTTCAGCGATACAAGAGCAAAAGTCGCTGATGAAAAGATATGCTTTCCATATCTGCCCATCATTTGAAACTCCTTGTTCGGTGGGTGGACAGATGGACAGTTCAGAAAGTTACTTCTTAGTGGCCGCTGCCATCACAATAGCATCTAAAGGGATGCCTTTTGCAAGAAATTTTTTGTCTGTTGGAGCTGTAATAAATATAGCCTTAGAAGGACCGGTTCCATTGCATCTGGTGACTCCCATGCTTTTCGATTAACTAGTTCCATGAGTTTATCGAAGGGCAGAGTCACACAGGTGGCTGAAGGTTGAAATCTAAAGGCCTTCCAAGTACAGAGGCTCAACAGAAGGGTTGATGGGTTTCCAGCCACCTCTAAAGATTTCTAGTTTATCTGCAAAGTAGATATCCTCAGATGGCAACTAGATACTAGTTCAAAGTCCGAGATGACTAACTCGCAGGGTGAGTCCAGCTGCTTCCTCTTTCAAAGTCTTCCAGGGAGCCTCCCTCAGAAGGCTATTCTGGAGAGTTGTCTGAAGAATGTTGTTCACCCAATGGGGCACCCTGAGGCCCAGAATCTCTGCTGTCCTGTGGCTGGGGGTGGTGCCGAGACCAAAGCCAGTCCTTTAGGAGAAAATGTCAGTACCTTTGTGTAGAGCTGCAGGGGGAGATAGCAAACTTCTCATCAGCTCAAAAGCTGTTCCCCACAGCTCAGAGGACACCTCCAATTATGAAGCAGGGGGAACCCCTTGCACCAAGGAAACCAGCTTCGAAATGAGATGCAAGAGCATAGCTCACCTATGTTGAAGCCCTGAGAAGCAAGCTCCGAACTGAAAAGTATCAGGTCAGAGTTTCCCCTACAGACCCGACCGGAGAGCTTTGCTCCTAGACATCCCAGACAGCAGTGAGGATTGTCTGAGCAGACAATGGTTCCAAAATCCCCAAAGTAAGTCTTTGCACCAAATACTCTACTACAATAGCTACTAGACATTCTAGCCCAGATGTTCCAGCTTGGCTCGGAGGAGGAAAAGACATGGATGAAAACTTCCTTATTGGCTAAGTAGACTGTGTTGGAGCAGAAAATATTTCTACGAACAGCGGCGACTTCAGCAGTCTGCACACCACCATATCCACTTAGTCATCCGATAGGCTCCTGGAGGACCTAGAGGAAAGGGTTGGCAAGTGAGATCTCTGTAAAATAGGAGATCTCAGAATGGGGCAGACCGGTAACAATTCTGGAGACCGGTTCTGAAATCTGTGGCGCCAAGGATCTTGGTTTGTCTGATCCAGTAGGTTTTGGATCTGATTGAGTAGAGTCTGCAGTCTTCTCTGGTGGTTCTGAATGTCCAGAAGATTATCTCCTGGTAGGTTAGTTTGTCAATTATGGTAGACGGAGACAGTCTTACGGGAGGGTGCCCTAACTTTCTAAGCTTTCAGAGAAAGGAAACTGCAGAAGTCCTCTTACAATAAGTTTGTTTTTCCTCTCTAGTAAAACCGTGGAACTAAAGGAATGGCAGAAGGTACACGGTTCTTGTAAGTGAATAACTCCAAGACAGTACACGCAGGCACTATGACAATCGGTCAGACATTTTCAGAGAACACGTCTCACATTTATTTAAACACAGATGACAGTTTCCTTTTGGTCTTTAGACATTATGGCAAAGTGAAAAAGCTACTATTTTTATCAATGAAATAGAACTCTAACACACTACAATTCAAACCACACACTGAAAAAAAGATTATATAAGTATATACAACTATAAACTGCACACCACACTAATATTTATATAGTGAATGATTTGGTAAGGAATCTTAAACAACTTCTAGAAGGGATGGAAGCTAGCTTAACTTTCTAAATAAAAAAGGCACTCGGCCCTCTAACTTAAACAGCACAAGCTTAACTAATTATCAGTTTGGGGAAAAGGAATACAATAACAGATTCCAAACGGTGATTGGAAGCACTTTAAACTTACAGTGCTCCAAAAAGAAAGTACAAAAAACCTTAAAAGGATATTTAAATGGGATAGGAGAAAATCAACTGACGAAAGACGCGATGGACAACCACAAAACAAA